>NW_020945909.1:0-39969 GCF_900497805.2 Vombatus ursinus
AGATAGATAGATAGATAGATAGATAGATAGATAGATAGATAGATAGAGGGCACAGGGTGCGTTGAAAATGAAGGGGTCATATCTAGAGAATAAAATTAAGGGGTGAGAGAGGATTATACTAGGAGAAGGAGATAGGGAGAGGTAGAATGGGGTAAATTATCTCCCAAAAAAAAACCAGAAAAGAAAAGGCTCTTACAGTGGAGGGGAAACGGGGGAAAGTGAGAGGGAATGAGTGAATCTTATTCTCATAGAATTTGACTTAAGGAGGGAATAACATACACACTCAATTGGATATGGAAATCTGTCTTACCCTACAGGAAAATGGGAGGGGGAGGGCAAGGGGGCAAGGGAGTAGGGAGATGATAGAGAGGAGGGCAGATTGGGAAAGGGGGTAATCAGAAGCAAGTACTTCTGAGGAGGGTCAGGGTCGAAAGAAAGAATAAAATAAATGGGGGGGCGGGATAGGATTAAGGGAAATAGTTTTTCACAGCATGTCTACTATGGAAGTGTTTTGCATAATTGCATATATATAACCTATGTTTACTTGCTTGCCTTATCAATGAGGGTGGGTGGGGAGGGAGGAAGGGAGAAAATTTGGAACCTAAAGTTTTAAAAACACATGTTTTAAAAAAAACCGTTTTCACATTCACATTTCACATGGGAAATAAGAAATACAGGAAATGGGGTACAGAAATCCATCCTGCCCTATAGGAAAATTGAAGGGGAAGGGGATGGGGGGGAGAGATAGAAAGGAAGGCAGACTAGGGGAAGGGGTATTCAGAATGCATGCCATCTTGGGGTGGGGGAGGGGCAAGATGGGGTGAAAATTTGGAACTCAAAATCTTGTGGAATTAAATGTTGAAAACAAAAAAAATAAATAAAAAATTACCATTAAAAATATAAAAAAAATGATGGGGGACTTTTTCTTTGCTCCTTAAGGAAGTAGGAAAAGAAAAAGGGAGATAACTGTTTAGAGCAGGAATTATTTACATGTGTCTTTTTAAGGGAATATATAAATTTGTGGAGAATATTTCCTTTTAAAGGGCCAAGAGCATTGGATTTAAAACAAAAATATTTTAAATATTCATCATTAGTGATTATAAATTAGGATCTGATTGGATGTAAGTTTACTGTTCTATAAAAATGGTTATTATGGAAAAAAATGAATGATGATTGAATGCTTATGGCATAGGTTAGAAGTAGGATTATTTATGATTTGATGTAATTGTTAAAAGTGCTAAGAGTTAAGGGGCAGCTAGGTGGCACAGTGGATAAAGCACTGGCCCTGAAGTCAGGAGGACCTGAGTTCAAATCTGGCCTCAGACCAAACACTTGACACATACTAGCTGTGTGACCTTGGGCAAGTCACTTGACCCTGATTGCCTCACCAAAAAAAAAAAAAAAAAAGGGCTAAGAGTGAGAGTGATAATTTCTGTATGTGATAACATGGAAATGCAATTGATGTTATCTGAAGTTTATTGTTTAAGTTATTACTGTATTTCTAAATTGTATTGTACTTCTAAAATTCTTAGATTGTAAAATCTGAGGGACCATTGTGAGGTAGAAATGGTGTTAAAGTAACTCTTGACCTGGAATCGGTCTTTAGTGATAAAGAGTGGAGATGTCTCTTTATCTTTAGTGACAAGATGAGATAATTTGAAACTGTTAAATACCTAGTGAGGTATTTTTGGTTCTAAGACTGAAAGCAGATTTTCATTTAAAATCTTGACTATTATAAAAATATGGTGGTTTAAAGTTATAGTCTCAACATATTAATGATGAGATGAATGATTCTCTGTGCAAAGTGATTTAGGAGTGCATTCAAATAAATTGATAATGGGTTGTTTCAAAGTTTATTATAATTGTGGAAATAATTCTATAATGTATGCCCTGTGGTATAAATATATGTTATTGTGAAAAACTTATTGATGTGTATTGATTTGGAAGTAATGGAATATTCTCATATATCAGGGCCTCAATTAGAAAATTACAAAAAAAAATTTTTTTAACCCAGGCCTTCTTTAGGCTAAAGACTGGGTTTGTTGAGGGTGGGCCATAAGGGCTAGGCTCTTAAGGCGGGGACTGGCAAGCCTGATTTGGAGTGTCATTGAGCTAAAATCTGGATGTGGCCCAAGGCTATCAGACCAGTAAAAAGACAATGGTGGGCTTGCTTAGATAATTAAGAAAAAAAAAAGAGCCAGTCTATAGGGGTGGGAGTGGACCCTGCAGGCTGTTGGACCTAGTGAAGGGGTCCAGAAAGAAAGAAAGATTTTTATTGGGTCTGTTTCAAGTTTTTAATATACTGCTTACATAGTTCTGAATTTTCTTATATACGTAACCTGGTAAGCAATTGTGTTAGTTATGTTGATTGGAAGGGCAATTTATTTTATGATCTGGAATGTTAGATTAAGAATTGTGCCTTCAGAGAAAAGAGAAAAAGGAATGAGTGGGGCTGTTGGGGTATTCTATATGAACCCATTTTGTAACATTTCCTTTTAAGTACTGTAATTTAAGAAATGAGAACTTCAAAGTTTTGTCTATGTTTAAAGGGAAAGTTTTAGCTGGGATTATTTGACTCTCACTTGTGAAGTTTAAAATTGTTAACTAAGCTATTTGGAGTTATTGTTTAAGTGAAGTACTGGTAGAAGTATTTTTGTGTGTAAAGAAACTATGTAATTATGCAAAGAAAGAGATTTGTAGAATCTCAATTCTTATCAATCCTGTGCAGGAGTTTTGTGAGATGGAACTCTTACTGATTAAGTGGCCCACTGCAGACACCTCTGGACTAAAGAAATTAAGTAACTAGGAACTTTATGGTGATAATCATTTAAGATCAATTGAGCCCCAATAAGGGCCAAAAACCTGAACTGATCTTTCTTCCTGAGTGAGCTAAGAATGCCCCTTCCTCTGTCGACAGCTAAAGCTGATCAAGAGCATTCTTACGTTCACGAAATTTGATTTTACTCAGGATGTTATTAGGAACCAGAATACGTGTAGGAAGTTATGCAAACTACTTAGAGCTCACTTTGGAGATGTTCCCTAATTAATGTGAAATTATAGTCACACCTGAAGCTCTGTTGAGGGGAATTTGCTATCGAAGACCTTGGAAACTGTTAACGAACTGTTGCTCTGAGTTTAACTCCAGGGATGGTTAACAAGGAACTGATTGAGCTACTAACCCATGACGTCAGCAACTTGCAAAGAGGTTTGTGAGCTGCATCTATGAGCTGCAAGAAGGTGTTCTCATGGTGATGGGGTTGGAATCTGAGCCCCAGAAAGGAAAAACCCTGGACTTTCCCACATGGCCAAATCTCTGGCGTTCCCCTGAGGCTATAGTCCCATCAACTGGTGCCTCCCTATGGCCCCAGACCACTTCCCACCCTTGGTCCCACCTAGGCTCCATTTCCCACCCTTGGGAATTCTATTACCTCATGGACTACTTGGCCACTCTCCCACAGTCTTTCTGTATATAAGGTCCATCTTGTCTCCATTTAGATGCTCAGATTTTCACAATCTAGCCAATAGCCCATAGATGCTCAGACTCCTTAAGAGTCTGGCTAATATGGCGAATCTTCAATAAACCTTGTTTTTGGCTGCAAGAAGGCTTGGGTCAAATTCTTTCAGGCAGGACCCAGGTATCGTGATTTTGGGGTGCCAGAACCCCTAATCTCTAGACCGCATCAATGGGAAGGTCGGGAGAATGACTTTTCTGCATTGGTTGAGGTAGGATTCTCCTGACTCAATTTCCCCACTATGACACCTGGCAGACTTTAAACCTGGCTCAATGCAGTTGGTCATATATATGTAACTTCTGCCTGGAGTTGACATGAACTAGGACTTCCCTTCTAGGGAAGCATTGTTCCCTTACTTTAGTTATGTTCTTTCATGGCAAATTCCTCCAATCATAAGTTTGTCAGCATAAATATCGAATCTATTAAACAATAGGTTGATGCCGGAACATCTGAGGTTATTATAGTAAGATGCAGGTATAAGTTTGAGTTATTTGGCCTGGAATTTCAGAGTAGTATTCAGTCTTGACATCTGTTACTAGTATATTCCTGTATAAGTCAGGATCCTTTAATTTCTCATAATGGTTATGATGAGGTCTGGAGGTTTGGAGGCACTGGAACTCCAAGGTCACAGCACAAGGGTTCCTCCAGAAGGAGTTCAGCCCAGGTCTTTCAGTCAGGGGGAAAGTTTGTTGCAGATAAACCATATAGGCCAGGTGACTCCCATAAGGACAAGCAGGCATGAGAAAGTCTCAGCGTTTGAATCGGAGCCAGGGTGGATCTTGCATACACTGAAGAAACTTTGGGTGACCAGGGGTGGGGCTAGGGCTTTCAAAGGAAGATGCGGAGTTGGGGCCCATGGACTGATGGGAGCCAGATTCTTTCTGGGGAAAGGGGTGAGGGTCTCGGCTTGGACCCATCCCCTATCATTAGGGGATAATTAGACCAGGACACTGTGGAACTAGGATATTATTCTGTGACTTAGTTAATGCTTAGTTAATGTTAAAGTTGTCTCAGTTTGTTACAATTAATGTTAAAGAGGAATAACTTATGGCTTATCTTGTAAATGCCTTGAAAAAAGCATCTATTTTAATTAAGGATTTTTTATTTGTACATGACTAGAAGTTGGGAGTGTTTTGTTATTTGATATGCAGTGGTTTTAAATTAACTACTATGGATTGGAGTCTGTTACTAATTCCTTAATGGAATCTCATCTTCCTGATGGGGAATATAAATAGGAATGAATAGTCAACTAATGCAAGGTATAAAACTCGAAGTAATGCAGAGTGTAAGGCTAGGTTCTAATTTTTTTTAATTTGAGTTTTTTGAAACATGACAATTGGACAAAGTTTCCATTTTGATCTTGTAATGGTGAAGACATAGGGGTTGAGTTGATTTTCATTATTTGCCTTGGTTATTAGCAAGGTAATTTAAAATAGTGTTGAGATCAATCTTGTAGGAGAGTGGACACAAGGAGGATCTCTGCAGGAGGAGAGTCTGCTGGACACTGTTTGAACAGCACTTAGACAAAAAAGAAGACTTCACCAGATGATGTCCAGAGTGTCAGCTGTATGAGAAGAGACTTCTGAAGCTTTAAATGGACAATTTATGGTTCCTTTTGGGTCTCTGTATCTGCACTTAATAAGGGAACTGGCCCCTTTTTACTTTGTCAGTGAGTCAGTCAACTCTTCCCTTCCTTCTCCCATATTAAGTCCCCAAAATTCCATTGAAAAGTACCTCAGTGGCACCGGTTCTGGGAATTCAGGTAACAGGAGTTAGGATGATGATTGAGCCAGTTAATGACCATTCCTCCCCCTCTGATGAAGAATTCGAACTAATGGTAAAACGCTTTGAGGAAAGAACAAAAAGTGTGGAAATATAATTCTTATTGAGAAAAAGAGGAGGGAATTGTGAGAGTCATATTTCCATAGAGAAGGAGAATAATGCAGAGATTCAAAGAACTATTCCAGGAAGCAGTACACTGTAGGTGGGTGAGGGCTCAAGCAATAAGAAGTAAGTTGATGGCTCTAAAAAGACTCCAAATTCAAGATAAGGGTCGAGCCAGCTCAGACCAGTTAGGGTCAACCTGAGGACACCTGAAAAATGTTAGTGCGCCTGCTTAATGAACTTCATTACTATTATCTGCCACACCCCGCATAAAATGAGAGCCTCATTAACGAGTCATGGGATGTATGACCTCGGGAGGGGGAACATACTTGAGCATATCAAGGGGAAATATGTAAGGAGGGGTGTAACCCGGGAAGGAATGGACCAATCCGGGCCTGGGAGGTTTCACGCCAAATTTGAATGTATAAAAGCATGCTTGCCCTTGTGCTCAGGGCCTATCCCTCCCTAAGAGGGGTGGAGCCTGCTTCTGGCCAGAAAGGTCTAATCCTCTGGACTTTCTCTGTGATAAACTTTCTTGATACTAAATTTTAGGTGTCAAGCGTGTTTCTAACACACAACTTGTTCAGCCATTCCCCAACTGATGGGTATCCCCTAAATTTCCAATTCTTTACCACCACAAGAAGAGCAGTTATGAATATTTTTGTACATGTGGGTCTTTTCTCCATTTTTATGATCTCTTTGGGATACAGACCTAGTAGTGGTATTGCGGGATCAAGGGGTATGAACAATTTTATAGCCCTTTGGGCATAGTTTCAAACTGCTGAGGAGATAAATTTCCAAGAATACAATTGTATCACCCTCTAGAAATTATTTTTCAAATTACAGCATTTTATGCAATGGTTTCCCAAACATTCCAACAGGAGAAAAATCAGAAGCATAATAACATAAACAATGTTATAGATTTAAAACATGAAAAATTGCTAAATGACATCAATTCAGTTCATTTGTGAATTATCTTACATAAAAAATTCACTTCATTCAACTCTCAATTTGACACTCTAGACTGCATTCAGAGTAGAATTGAGTAATTCTGACCCAATTACCTTCAATTCTTATTCTTACAGTTCCTCATCACATTGCCTCAATGCTGAATTTTAAGTGTATTTACCCTTAAGGTCTGATATTTTTGCAGAGGGTCAAACATCACAATTACAAAGGGAGAACTGGATTTCTCACTGGGAGAAACTCAGTCTGATCCAATCTGGATTTACAGTTGCAAATGGTATATAGATCCTAATTTTCCTGAGAGCCATTTGCTACCAGCTCCTCAAAGTGTAGAGTCCATCACTTTCACTTAGTCTGGGGCTGCAGTTGGATCAAGGCAGTGTTTCTGCTCAGAAGGAGGAGGGGGTGAGTCTGGGAGGGAGGGAGGTGGGGGAGGCACTGGGGGGGGAGGAGCTCTCAGAGATGACCAGCCTGGTGGGTGGTGGCCCAGGTGGAGCTGGAGCACTGGGGTGGAGTTTGGAGGCTGGGAGGAGTTTGGGGGAAGAGGGGATCATTGCATTGGAGAAGGCTTTCCACGTGATGGAGGGGTGGGCTTGGGAAGGAGAGGCAGTCAGGGTCCTTGAGTTCTGGCCCTGGGTGTGATTGGAGGAAAGGGCTCAGCCATCCTGGGGGCCTCAAGGGTTGGACCGGGTGGTGTCCTTGGGACTAGTAGGATCAGAGTGGGCTGGTGGGAAACAGGAAGTCTTTGAGCTGAGACTGCTCTGCCTTCCCTGGAGCTCAGATTCTCTCCTTTTTCCTTTTGACCTGAGTTCTCTCTGCCTTCCCTGGGACCTAAGATCGCTCTGCCTTCCAGAAGCCCACTCTGTGCATGCAGATCCCAGGTAGGTCTGAGCCAGTGTTCCCACTTACATCCTGACCTTTATTTGCTGTCCTTGCCATTGGGTCTCATTCCCCAGGTCTGCCAGAAGCATGCCTCCCAGGCCTGGCTACCGGACCAGCTCCCTGCCCCTAAAACTTTTCCAGACTCCCAATCACTTCCTAAACATCCTGGCTGACCTTCCCCCCCCCACCCCCCCGCCCAAGATTTCTCATTGGGTCACACTTTCCCAAATTTCAGATTTTTCCCATAAGAATCCTGCCTTCACTCCCAGTCCCTGTAAGTATCCACAAGTCCTACCTCCTGCCTCAAGCCCCACCTTGGAGGCAGGAACCAAAGCTCTTTCCTGATCCCCCTTGTCTGAATCTGTGCCTCTTGGGCTGGTTCCCTATCAGATCCCAGCCATTTGGCTCCCTGGAGGGATTCCAAGCCTAAGCTGTACCAGAGGGTCCTAGGCATCCTCCCCAGATCCTAGCTAGACCTCAGGACACAGTCATCCTTACCTGCCCAAGCTTAATGTCCATTTGGAACACTTCTTCCAATCAAGTGTCCCTGACCTCCCTGTCATGAGCATTTAGGGTTAAAGTCGGAGGCATTTAGGGTCAGGGTTAGACTGTCCTGCCTCCCAGATCCCACCCCTGCTCCCCTGCCCCAGGCCTCCTGCTCCCCCAGCCCCACATCTTTAAGAGCTCTCAGGTCCCACACAGGCTGCTGAATCCCAGCCTGGGTTTTGTCTCCCAGTCTCAGGCTTTCCTTGGCTGCTCCATTCCAGAGCCCTCCCCTTCCTCAGCCTTCCCTAACCTCCCTCCCTGCTAGATCTAGCAGTCAGTCTATTGTTTAAATAATGTGTGTTAATTAAGGAGAGGGGATGCAGGGAGAGCAGAGGATCAGTTCCAGGGAGAGCTCTGTCTCAGGGGTCATTGAGACTCTGACTGGTCTCATCCTGTCTGGGATCCCAAGCTTCATCTTCCTCTGAGGGCTCTGTAGGAGGATGGGGGAAAAGAGGGGTGCAGAAGAGAAGTAAGAGGAGGGAAGTAGTTTTCCTTTTGAGATTGGCTTCATTTCCTACCCTGACCCTCTCTGCTGCTTCCCTCCCTCTACAGGTTGGAGTCCTTTCCCTGAGGGCAAGGCCTGGGTCTTCCTAACTCCTATGGGACCTTGCCCTCTGTAAATTCCAGTTGGGCAGCCTCCTGCCTATGAAGAGAGGAGAAAGAGCTCTTCTCTGGGATCCATCTCCCTCCCCAGCTCAGTCTGCAGAGGAACAAAACCTACCCCAAGAAGGTATTGGGTCAAATCCAGACACTAAAGCTGGAGGGAAGTTAGAAGTTTTATTACGACGCCCAACAAACAGCAAACGCCCAGAGTATGAGCACCAAGGCAGTCAGCCTAGCATTAAGATTACAGGTGGGGCAGATGGGCTTTCTGTGCAGAAGGAAAGAAGGAAAGGACTTTCCAGGTGGCTCCAGGCTGTCTCATGGTCATCAGAAAGGCATAGAATTAGAACATCCCATGATTACTTGGGACATCGGTTAGTGAGAGTGTTGGCTGCTGCTCTATTGGTGGGGCCATAAAGGGTGGGGGAAGCAGATGCCTGGGGTAGATAAGGTCCAGGGATAAGATGAAGGGACTTTACAAAATGGAGTCACTTTGGTTACTTTGCTACCTACACAGGGAGCCTGGATTGAGAGAGAATGGCTCCTGGGAGCAGCCGAGCCCCAGCCCAGGTGAGTGCAGTCTATCCACAGACTTGGCCAACATCAGCAATCCAGTCATTTCCATAGACATAGAGGATGGTCTATGAAACTGGCAGTGCCTGCTTTAGGGATCATTTCTGTACAAAAATAGGCATGAAATTGAATGCAGTGGTAACAACACTACCCTGCTCTTTTCCATGTTTTAAACTGATTCATTGGGTCCTTGATATATTGAGCACTGCTCCCCCCCATGCTGCCCTCCCCTGTTTGTTTTTAAGTTCTCCCTCATTATAGCTGTCTAACAAGGGTGACCACTTCACTCACTAGTCTCTATTACCAAGGGATTATATTTTTGCTTTCTTAATGGCTGCCTGGTATCGTACACACACACACACACACACACACTTTCCCCCCTCTTCTTTGTTTGTTGTGGCCAAGCTCTCCCATGCAGCAACTGAAGTTCCCCCCAGGAAAAGTCTTCACCCTGAATCTTGTCTGGACAGACCTGGAGCAGAGCCCTGAAGGCTCCCCCAGCTATTGTTTTTTAATGTGCTATCATCTGAACAGAAATTGTGCTCCTGGTGCTGTTCATGGTCCCCCTACCTCAGGTCACACATGACTTCTCAGATCCCTCTGAACCCCTGTCTGTTAACAGTTCTTAGGTCAACTCAATGAGCATTCAGAAAGGCCCTAGATGTTGTCAAGGTATTTAGAAACACCCTATTTCCCAGAGCTAAGACCCAGCAAACATGCTGTGCCCTGAGCTTGGCATAGCGGCAGTCCTTTGCACCCTGTATGATCTTATCCTCCAGCAACATGTATTGCTTGGACCAGCACCAGGTGTTTACTGAGGGATTTATGATTTTCATATTAATAAATAACTGTTTAGATTTGTTGGCGCTCCCCCTATTTCTCAGGGACCTGGGAGCCAATGTTCTGCAGCCTAAAGCCATCCATCATATCTATTGACATGCCCACAATCCCTATTTCTTGTAACTGCCAAGTACAATTCTGACCCAATTACCTTCAATTCTCAGGAAGGAACAGTTTGTCTAAGTCTGTATTTGTTGATCCATCTAAATGACTGACAATCTTGGCCACTAAATGGTACCTCTTATAAATTCCAAAGAGTTAAACTACCAATTCTCGCACTAAACTCTCCTTCCCAATAAACAGGGATTTCTACTGACCTTTTGATCAAACCTTTGGGAAGAAAATGAATTAAAACAAACAAGCAGGAAAGAGGGGGAATTTTTCTATCAAAAATTTCAAAGCTGTGAGCTCTTCCATTATATTGTGAACTCCTTGAGGGCAGGGCTGACTTTTGGTTCTTTTTGTATCACCACTGCTTAGCACAATGCCTGGGACATGGTGGTCGTTGTTGAGTTATGTCTAACTCTTTGTGGCCCTATGGACCGTATGGTATATGAGGTTTTCTTGGAAAGGATACTGGAGTAGTTTGCAATTTCCTTCTCAATGGATTAAGGCAAAAAGTGGTTATGTGACTTGCCCTGGGTCACATAGTAAGTGAGGCTGGATTTGAACTCAAGTCTTCCTGATTCTAGACCCAGCATTCTATCCACTGAGGCATTCAGATGCCCCAATATGTGTGGTAGCTGCTTAATAAATAGTTATTGACTATATTTTTTATTAGGGAGCAGTGAGGTGGTGTATTAGATAGGGCAATAGGCCTCAAGTAAGGAAGACATGAGTTCAGATTAGGTCTCAGTCACTTAGGAGCAGTGTGAGCCTGGCCAAGTAATTTAGCCCTGTTTGCTTCAGTTTTCTCTCTGTAAAATGAGCTGAACAAGAAACGGCAAATCACTCCACTTTTCTGTGCAAAGGAAACCCCAGATGGGGACTCACAAAGAGCCTGACACTACTGAACAAGAATATCTTTTAATTCCCAATTCTGGCCAAGTTAGGAAGGCAAATAGACAGATAAGAGGATTTTTTTTTTAACATAATGCAATATCCTAGAAGGTTTTAAGGGTTACAGTTACCTAGGATTGTGAAATTTTCACAGAAATAGCATACTCTCTTCCCTGGAGAGAGACAGAAAATACTTAGTTGTTAAATAAAAGTGAAACAAGTATAAAAATTCTATCTTCCAAACAGGAAGCTGAGTCTGAAGCCTGAAGCTTATTATCCACCTAGGTGTGTTTGTTGTGAATGATTTAGAACTTAATTGCCTAGTTGAATTAGAAGCAAAGTCATCCCAAGGAATTGGAATAGACTATGAATTTGTAAGCTCTTCAGAAATAGAATTGGTAAAGTTTTACTTTACAGATGACAAAATGTCTATACACTTTGGAAATTTCAATCTTGATCAAAGAAAGAATATAGAACTAGCCATCTTAATTCAATTGGAAAAATAATGCTCTGATTGTTGTCATTTATACATATATATCTACATATATCTACATATACATATACATATATATCTAGAATAGACCAAAATGAAAGCCTAAGATTTAGGAGAATATTATAGAAAGGTTTGAGGAAGCTTTCAATTTCATTCAGATGACAGGACAATAGGAAGACTTCCAAGTCTGAAAATTTGTGGTTAGCTTGTAGAAATTCTCTTTCATCCTCAGAAAGTTAACGCTAAAAAAAATAAAAGTAGAAAGAGTAAAAGTCTTCTTTTTCATTACTTTATACTGGTCTCTCAATGGAATGCAAAAATTGGTAGATAAAATGACTTTTCTACATAAGATAAATTAAGAAATGCATTCTACTGGATTTATATCATTGGATTAGTAAAATGTTTTGTTTTGGGTCTAAGTTTTAAATCTATGGTGCTGTTTTATGTTGGTGTTATACTTATTTCTCCCATTGTAAGTTTGAGAAACCATTCTATAAGAAATGCTACTATTTTATAGATGTGAAATTTTACTCTTTGGAGACCTTTGCAGAGTGTCCTTCTGGTCAAAGGTTGTCTTTCATATTCAAAAGGCTATGTTGTGGTTACTCAAAGCTAAGTGGTTGCCTTCTGAAGTCTCTTTGCCTATGAGATTTTGCTAAACTTAGAGCTTTTTGACCATGGTAAGATTTACTCTGCGGGAAAAAGGGGAAACTTCTTGGAAAGGGTGTGTAAATCAGATTCATTTGTGAATTCTACCTGAGACTAGAGACAATTTATCTTGCTGAGGACTTGGTTTTTACAGAATCTCTCAGAGTTAGGACACATGATCTAGTCAAAGTTAGACTAAGACAAGAATTCCTTCTATACTCTTCCCAATACTGCTCGTCCAGCATCTGCAGGGACAGCTCCAAAGAGCAAGAACCCACTACTACCTGAAGCAGACCACACCCATTTTGAATAATTATGATGGTTACTAAGGGTTCCTTCCCTTCCATCAAATTTCCATTGGCTTCTGTCCACCTTCTATCCATTTGTCCTAGTACAACTGTTTGTTTTCAAGAAAACTAAACTGAATCCCTCTCCAGTGATTGCCCTTCAAATACTTGTATTGAGTGGCCATGTCCACCCAACTCCTCTCCAGGCTCAGCATGTCTATGTCGGGCAGTTGATTATCATGAGAAAACAACTCAGAGTCCTTGGGCATCACAGCTGTCATCTGGACAATTTAGCTTATCACTATCCTTCCTATATTGTGGCTCCTGGAAATCACAGAATCACATAATTTTAGAGTTAAAAGGTAACTCAGCACTCACTGGGTCCAACCCAATAATCATTCAATCTGCCAGGCACTGGGATAGCCACTGGAGATACAAGGGCAAAAATGAAACAGTCTACAAGTACAAGCTTACTACGTGCCAATATAGTACTTACACTGTGCCAGCCAAGCCCAAGGCATGTAAAGAAAAGCCCAACCACAATGCTTTCCTTTAAGGAGATCACATTCTAATAAAGGACACGTGAACAACGAGGTCAATGTCAAGTCTATACAGAGTAGATAATTAGATTGAAGGGACTTTAAGAGAGGAAGACCCTACCAGTGGGAAAGTTGGGACTGGGGACTAGGAAAAACTGCCTAGAGTAGGTCAATCAATTGTCTATTAATGCCACACAGTGGCGTAAGTGCTGGGGATAAAAAGACCCAAATGAAAGACTATTACCTCAATGATCTTCTATGCTATAAGAGAAAGGGACATTGATCCAAAGAATTATCAGCATGGCCAAAGCCAACCAAGCACCACTCAGGTCAGTATGTTGCAAACGCAGCAGGTTGGGAGAGCTTGGGCCTAGTGTGAGCAGCATATTCATGTACAGGCCTTGTAGAAGGGTTTTTACAGTTCCTGAGGTTGGAAAACAAGTGCTGCCCAACTCATAGAATGTTAGGGCCTGATGCAAGAGGCTGGCAGCCCCACTGACATCAGCTTACTCTCCCCTCTTCAGAGTGAATTGGGGCTGATCACCTCTGATCCAACTCATGCCCTTCTCTGAGTCCTGGGAGTTTTGCTATGTCAGCTGCACTCAAGTTTCTAAAGGTTAGCCAATGTCCTTGTGGCAACAGGCTGCCTGATTACCATGAGGATTTACTGAGAAGTAGGAAGATGATGTCTAAACATATTTTTCTTTTGGGTTTCCCTTGGAGGCTGAGATGCAGGTGCAGAACCCCAGGCAGTCAAGCTCCCTAGAGCTCCTTCTTGATACATGCACCTTCACCAACTAGGGACCATAGCCCTTCCCATCTTTACTAGGATTATAAATGGCACCTGGTTCCTGCAGCTCAGCTCCTGGACAGGAGCTGGACATCTGCTGTGTTTGCTCCTGTGCCAGAAACAGACCAGTGTCTGGGAATCTGTCCAGGGAAGGCATCCATCAGACAAAAAAAGACTTTCCCATTAAAATGTGACTCAGGTAGTGGCTGTAGACACCCTGTCTGCTCACAGGCTCAAAGTTGGGTACACTGCTCAGGACACAGGCTCCAATGTCCCTTCTGATATCCCTCTTTTTCCTCCTCAACATACCTTCTTCTTTAGCTTGGGAAGAAAAGTACCCCTGCTTTGACCAAATCCGCCCATGAGTTCACAGAGATGGAGACCTGGTCGTTAGTGGATTTTTCCCCCTATTCTTGATGGCAGTGAAGAATTTTACAGGAGCTGAGCATCCACACAAGGCCTGTAATCCACACCAGTAAGTGAAGAGGTGCCTGGGCTTTCATCTTAGGAAATAGCTGAGCAAGCCTGGGTATTCAGTCCCCAGCTCCTAGGGACTTTCCCTGTCCTCTTGTCTGTGACTCTCCTTGCATCTCTCTCATCTTTTTATCTACCCTTAAAATCTGTAGACAATGTTGGCCTAGACTTGAGAGCCTTTCTGTGGGTCAGGGAGCCTGCTCATTATAACACATATTTTACGGAAGAGGAAACTGAACCTACAAGGGAGTCTGGCCAGAGAGGCCTTTCTGATAGTGAGACCAGTGCCCTTTCCAGGATACCATGCTGCTCAAAAGATACTGAATAAATGCAGGCTGTAACAACAGGTGAGGGTGAGCAATAGTGGAGATATGTGACTTCTTTCCCTTAAGAAAATGAAATGAATGAGGCTTCTCTCCCAAGTCATTAGAGAATGCAGTTTGCAGAATTCTGCACTAATCAGGGTGGATTGATTGTCCCGTCAGATTCTTCTTTGTCATCAATGATACTTATAAGATGGGCTGGGTCCATGTGTGCTATATAGACACAACTAGGGTTATTGGGCATTGCAACTAGTTTTCTTGTCATTTATATTCCCCAAATAGTTTTCTACCCAAGATTCTTCCCTGGGTCACAGCAAATAGGAGCATCAGGGATGGATGGTCCAAGTCTATTCTAAGGAGTTCACTTTGGGAAGCATGCTGACTCAAAAATCAGAGGACCCAGACTCAAAATGTGTCTCTGATCCTCATTACTTGGGTGATTTTGACCAAGTACTTCACCTTCCTAGACATTAGCTTCCTCATCGGAGAGGAAGAGGCATAGTGAACGGATAGAATGCTAGACTTGGAGTCAGGAAGACCTGAGTTCAAATTCTGCTTTGGATACTTAGGGCTTATGTTATCCTAATCATAGCACTATCTCTTTCTCAGCCTCAGTTTCCTCATCTATAAAATGGAGATAATAATAGTGCCTAACTCCTAGATTGTTGTGAAGATGAAATGAGAAATTATGTACAAAATGCTGAAAAGGTCACATACATTACAACTATTAAGATTAAATGAAGGAATTAGAGGAGATGATCTCTTAGGTACTTTCTAGCTTTGGCTTCATGAACTTGTTTCTGAAATCTGTCTTCTAACTTTTCAAAGATTTGATGAACTTTGTGTTTTCTCCTTCTGTGAACTTGCAACTTGCCACAGAATTGCCTCACTTACCTTCTGCTCTGCTAGTTGTCAGCGCCTGATTTTTTCATTGAATCTTGTCCTCCTTTGCACTGATGGTCTGGGCATGGTTTGAAGCTTTGTGTTGAAGGAGAACAGGGCTTTTCTGGTCTGTACTTGATGGGAAAATGCATAAGGATACAGCAGGTTTCAACCTTCTGTGCAGATACCTTTACAGATCAATCACAATGCGCTCTCAGAAAGAGGAGTCTGAGTTAAGAAAGTCATGAATACCTCTTTGGGGCCACTTCCCCAGGCCAGTGTTACTGTGAGGTCACTGTAGACTAATGATACTGGGACATGGCTTTGGGTTCTGGTTGTGTGTGTGTGTGTGTGTGTGTTTTTAGAGAATCAGGCTTCATTGGAAAATGACAAATCATTGTTCTGGCATGTGATTTCAATGAAATAAGGAACTCATGGTGGAAAAATCTTCTACTGATGCCAAGCAGCCACTCATTTATATTTAGTGAGTTACCTGTGGCTCTGGAAAGTTATATTTCGGTCAACAAAATTCAGAAATGCATGTATTTTTTCTGAAATATTTATTTATTTATTTATTCATAGTTTTCAACATTCACCTTTACAAGATTTTGAGTTTTAAATTTTCTCCCACTCTTTCCCCTGCCCCTCCCCAAGATGGCATGCAATCTGATATAGGCCATAATGTACAATTATATTAAACATATTTCCACATCATTTATGTCAAGAAATATTAGAACCAAAAGGAAAAACCACAAGAAAGAAAAAAAATGTTGGGAGGGGGTCACTTCCATTATATTGTGAACTCCTTTAGGGCAGGGTTGACTTTTGGTTCTTTTTGTATTGCTACTGCTTAGCACAGTGCCTGGTACGTGGTGGTTGTTCTTCTTCTGGTTGTTGTTGAGTTACGTCCACTTCTTTGTGGCCCTGTAGACCATATGGTATATGAGGTTTTCTTGACAAGGATCCTGGAGTAGTTTGCTATTTCCTTCTCAATGGATTAAGGTGAAAAGTGGTCACATGACTTGCCCTGGGTCACAAATAAGTGAGGCTGAATTTGTACTCAGGTCTTCCTGACTCCAGACCCAGCCCTTTATCCACTGAGGCATCCAGATACCCCAATGTACATGGTAGTTGCTTAGTAAATAGTTATTGACCATGTTTTTATTAGGGAACAGCTAGTTGGTATATTAGATAAAGTGACAGTTTCCAAATCTTTAAACACCATCATAATATTAGCTGCTGTCATTTTAATGAACTTCAAGCTTAGTAAGTTAAGAGCATGATGAGGCAGACAAAATGGTTTACTGAGTGTGACCCCAATCCACGTTAAGAGCAAGACACAATATAGGTAGAAGGCTTCCAAGATTTGAATGAAATACTTCCATCCATAGATCAGTGCAGTGAAGATAACCAAACCTGTCACCGAATGAATAATTAGCCTCAAAGAAGCTTTCAGGATCATTCAGCCAATTTAAGGAAACAAATCAATTCAATCAGTGATTTAATCTTCATTGATGCCTTCAATCTCAGGCCTTCTCACTGTGATTATTTCCATTTTATCCTGCATATGTCTGATACATTCATGATTGTTTGCATGTTGTCTCCACAATTTCATGTGATAGAGACTGTATACTAATTCTCTTCCTCCTCTTCAGTGAGAATGTACTAATCTTTTGTATCCTTTCTGTAACAGTAATATTGTTCAGATTGAAGAAGGGGAAAATGGATGAACTAAATCTGTGATTTCATTATTATAGGAAATCCTAGTGAAGAAATTCTCTCAGCCTATAGAGCTTGTCCTGCGATGAGCAGACTTGGAGTTGCCTGGAACAATGAGAAATTAAATGACTTGCCTGGAGTCTCAGAGCCAGTCTATGTCAGGGGCAGAAAGTGACCTCATCCTTTTCTGATACCTGTGCCAGCTCTCTGTCCTCTCCCCCATGACTGCCTCAATTGTTGCTGTTATTTCGCCCTTCGGGGTAATGGTAGTTGCCAAATATTCATCTTATTTACAAATATAATTGGTTCATTTTTATTTTGAAATAATAATGGTAATAATAATTTGTTCCTTTGTATTTCCAGCAAATGCTGGGAAGACAAAGAGATAAACAGATGGGGATGGATTGGCTTGGGTTGAATGAATGAATGATGACTTAAATGGGATTAAAGTGGCTGGAAACATAAAGTGGCATTTAGTTTTTATACAGATCTTCAAATCAATCCACTTTTAATATATCTTCTCTTGACAAATGGTGAAATCTTGACTAAGCAAAGACTGGGGGGGCAAATTGTCTCACTTTTGGTAGAAATGCATCGCAATTAGATAATGCCCCAAAGCTCATGATATATCTAGCCACAGGATTCTTTTAAAAAACTAATTAACTAATTTTTAGTTTTCAACATTCACTTACATAAGATTTTGACTTCTAAATTTTCGCTCCCTCCCTAACCTCCCCACTCCCCAAGATGATATGCAATTTGATATAGGCTCTACATGTACATTCATATTAAATATATTTTCACATTAGTCATGTTGCAAAGAAGAATTAAAACCAATGGGAGAAACCACAAGAAAGAAGAAAAAGAGAGAGAGAGAGAGCACAAATAATATGCATGGATCTGCATTCAGACTCCATAGTTCTTTTTCTGGATGTGGACAGCATTTTTCATCATGAGTCTTTTAGAGATGTCTTAGATCCTTACATTGCTGAGAAGAGCTAAGTCTACCAAAGTTAGTCATCTAACAATGTGGCTGTTACTCTGTACAATGTTCTCCTGGTTCTGCTTACCGTACTCAGCATCAGTTCATGTAAGTCTTCCCAGGTTTTTCTGAAGTCTGCCTGTTCATCCTTTCTTACAACACAATAGTATTCCATTACGTTCATATACCACAACTTGCCCAGTCATTCCCCAATTGATGGGCATCCCCTCAATTTCTAATTCTTAGCCACCACACAAAGAACTGTTATAAATATTTTTGTATATGTGGGTCCTTTTCCCATTTGTATGATCTCTTTGGGATACAGCCCTAGAAGTGCTATTGCTGGGTCAAAGGATATGCACATTTTTATAGCCCTTTGGGCATAGCTCCAAATTGCCCTCCACAATGGTTGAATCAGTTCACAACTCCAACAGCAATGCATCAGTGTTCCAGTTTCCCCACATCTTCTCCCACATTTATCCTTTTCCTGTTTTGTCATGTTAGCTACCCTGATAGGTGAGATGTGATACTTCAGAGCTGTTTTAATTTGCATTTCTCTAATCAATAGTGATTTAGAGCATTTTTTCATGTGACTATAGATAGCTTTAATTTCTTCATCTGAAAAATCCCTGTTCATTTTCTTTGACCATTTATCAATTGGGGAATGACTTGCATTCTTATAAATTTAACTCACTTCTCCATATATTTTAGAAATGTGGCCTTTCTCAGAGACACTGGTTGTAATAATTGTTTCCCAGCTTTTTGCCTCTCTTCTAATCTTGATTACATTGGCTTTGTTTGTACAAAAACTTTTCAATTTATTGTAATCAAAACTATCCCTTTTGCATGTTATAATGTTCTCTTTATCTTGTTCAATCATAAATTCTTCCATTCTCCATAAAAGCCCTAGATTCCTGATATAAATCCCACCTTGTCATAGTGTATTATCTTCATTGTTATTTGCTGTAATCTCTTTGCTAATATTTTATTCAAATTTTTGGATCTATATTCATTAGGGTGTTGGTCTACTATTTTCTTTCTCTGTCTTGGCCCTTCCTGATTTATGTATCAGCACCATATATTTATCAAGAAAAGAATTTGGTAGGACTTCTTTTTCACCTATTTTCCCATATAGTTTATATAGTATTGGAATTAATTGTTCTTTAAATGTTTGGTAGAATTCATTCGTAAATTCATCTGGCTGTGGCGATTTTTTTCTTAGGGAGTTCATTGATGGCTTGTTCATTTTCTTTTCCTGAAATGAAGTTATTTAAGTATTTTATTTCCTCTTCTGCTAATCTGGGCAATTTGTATTTTATAAGTATTCTTCCGTTTCACTAAGATTGTCAGATTTATTGGCATGTAGTTTGGCAAAATAGCGCCTAATTATTGTTTTAATTTCCTGTTCATTGGCGGTGAATTCATACTTTTCATTTTTGACACAGGAAATCTGGTTTTCTTCTTTCTTTTTTTTTAATCAACCAAAGGTTTATTTATTTATTTTTTTCCATAAAACCAACTCTTTTATTTATTAGCTCAATAGTTTTCTTAATTTCTCTTTTGGTTTTCAATATTTCTAATTTGGCATTTAATTGAGGGTTTTTAATTTGTCCTTTTTCTAGTTTTTTTTAGTTGTATGCCCAATTCATTGATCTCCTCTTTCTCAATTTTATTCATGTAAGCATTGAGAGATATAAAATTTCCCCTAAGAACTGCTTTTACTGCATCCCATAAGTTTTGCTATGTTGTCTCATTATTGTCATTCTCTGGGATGAAGTTGTTGATTGTTTCTATGATTTGTTGTTTGACCCACTCATTCTTTAGGATTAGATTATTTATTTTCCAATTAATTTTTACACTATCTTTCCATGGCTCTTTATTACAAGTAATTTTATTGCATCATTAAATGCATGTATGTATTTAATATTTCTGCCTTCCTGCATGGGATTGTTAGGTTTTTGTGCCTTAATACATTTTATGGTTAAATATGTTATAGTTATGAAAGAGGGAGGTTGAGGTCTCTCACTAGTATACTTTTGCTGTCTATTTCTTCCTGTAACTCCCTGAACTTCTCCACTAGGAAATGTGGATGCAATACCACTTGGTACATATATTTTTAGTGTTGATATTACTTCATTGTCTATGGTACCTTTTAGCAAGATATAGTTTCCTTCCTTATGAGATCTACTCTTGCTTTTTCTTTGTCTGAGATCAGGATTGCCACCCCTCCTTTTTTAACTTCAGATGAAGCATAATATATTCTGCTCCTGGACTCCAGAAGTGTTGAGGAAGTAGAATCAATTTGTCAACTCATTCAATGGGTGAGTAAGAGTGAAGATCAAGAGTAGTATATGACTCTTGGATCACAAACCTGAGTGACTAGAAGAATGGTGGTATCTGAATTCAATAGAACCATTAACATTAGATATATAACAAAGGTTAAGGCTTGGTCAGTTCTTGTATGGCCTCAATGGGCAGGAGGTGGTTCACTTTAAGTATTTCATTGACTTGGTTGTTGTTCAGTCACTTTGAGTTATGTCTGACTCTTCATGGCCCCATTTAGAATTTTCTTGGTAAAGATACTGGGTGATTTGCCATTTTCTTCTCCAGTTCATTTCACAGATGAGACAACTGAGGTAAACAAGGTTAAGTGAATATCCCAGGGTCACACAGCTTGTAAGCATCAAAGGCCAGATTTGGATTCAGGAAGATGAGTCTTCCTGGCTCCAGGCCTAGCACTCTATCCTCTGTATCACCTACTTGCATTCCTTAATTTGGGACCTTGATCATTCTGAGAATCCTGAGTTTTAAGGTAATTCAAATGTGTGTCTGGTTATTTCCTTACTAGTTACTAAAATTATAGCCTCTCTCCTTAATTAATAAGCTGTTATGAGTCCTTACTCCAATTTACTAAATATTATTTATTTAATTTATGTAATAAACAAGTGAAATAATTTCTCCAAAGCAGTTCAACTCTATTCCTCCCTCCCTCATTTTATCACTTTATCTTCATATGTGTATATATGTATATGTATACATGTACATATATTACATTATGCATATGTATGTATAATTTCAAAATCTCCTGTCTCCTTTATCACATCACTGCAGTCGCTGTCTTCTCTGCTTTGGGAACACACAACCACCAGTCAATGTTGTGAAGATAGTAGCCAAAGTTTTTCAAAAATTCTCTATAAAATGTTTCCTCACAGGATATAATCAGAAGTTTTTCAGGATAAAGGTTCTCTCCATCTCCTTCCCCTCTGTACCTCACCCAGTCTCTCTTCCACTATAGCAAGTAACATTCTCTCCAGCCATACACTTAAACTGACAGTCTCTCAATAGTCTATTGTTTTTTAAAGATACAGTAACAGCATCAATAGCCTCTGTGAGAGTTCCTAGTTAAGCTGGTGTTGCACATGGTAATGTCTCAAAGGCAGGACTCAAATCCAGGTCTTCCTAACTCCAAACGCTGCCTTTCTGAATCTAGGTATTCCTGAAAAAGGCCAAGCAGAATCTCATTAGAAGGAAATAATCAGTACTTCCCAGTTTGTCTCCCTGTTCCTGCAAGATGGTTTGTGTTTTTCTGTCATTTTCTTTACCTTCTCCATATTTATCTCTTCATTCATTGAACTGATTCAAATTCTAAAATTGAGTGCATTTATTTCCAATTGCCTCTATGCAAAGTTTCCTTAACTAACAATGTTTTATGATAAATTTAATAGTAAATAGCAGTACAGCAATTAGAAGTATTTAATTAATGCTTATATTTAAATAATCACATTTCAGTGCTTCCCCAAAATGTCAAAAGAAATTTCAGTCAGTTGCCATAAGTCCCTATCAAGATTCATTCCTTATTTATCCATTTCTTTTCTATTACATTATGATTGTACTTTGTGTATACTTTATTGCTCCCATTCAGCTTTTTATGTGTTTTATAATGTTTTCTTGGCTATTTTCATGCTTTTTTATAATTGTCCATCTTCATTTTCTTTTAATATTCTTATATATGCAATATATTTATATACACAAACATGAATACATAGATATATATCTAAACATAAGTGTGTATTTATGTATATATGTGTGAATGCATGTGGGAGTATATTACACAAATTTAATAGCATAGGAAGCTTCCAGTGACAAAATTCAGTCTACCAGTATAGCTAAACAACTATTCTGTTCCTCACAGTTTTGGAGAATTGCCCGGATACACTAACCATGTTAACTGACATACTCAGAATCAATCAGACATTATGTATCACAAGCAGAACTGAACCCAGCCTATCTTGATTTGAAAGCCAGCTTTCTATGCACCATACTAGAGGGGTTAAACTCATAGCTCAAAAGCCCCATTTGGCCCAGACTCCTGATTGCCACACAAACCAGATGAAATGTATTTGGGAAATCTTTCAGGAGACAAATGAAACAATATGTGGATGAGATATGATTTTCCAAGATAATATGCAACTTGCAGGGATCCTTATTTATGGTTTAGTGGCTTTCATTTCTATTCAAGTTTGATACCACTCTACAACACCATGGTAACTCTGTCCTATCAAAGTATCTCTAATTTATGTAAGTATTACATATTTCTGGGCATTTATATGGCTTCTAGGGATTTTTATTTTCAAGTATAAATTATTTTGCTATAAACGAAGCAATCCTTTTATTTCTTTTTTAAAATAAAACTCTCTGAGTATATTCCAAACAATGAGATTTTTGGTCAAAGAATATAGTCAATTTTGTTAATTTGGCATATACTAATAGCATTATTTTCTAATAAGATTCTACTAGTTTGAAAGTCACATTTTCTATTCAGCTCTGGTCTTTTCGTCAAGAATGCTTAGAAGTCCTCTATTTCATTCAATATCCATTCCTCCTCCCCCTGAAGCATTATACTCAGTTTTGCTGGGTAGGTGATTCTTGGTTTTAATCCTAGCTCCTTTGACCTCTGTAATATCATATTCCAAGCCCTCTGAAACCTTAATGTAGAAGCTGCTAAATCTTGTGTTTTCCTGATTGTATTTCCACAATACTTGAATTATTTCTTTGTGGCTGCTTGCAATATTTTCTCCTTTACCAGAGAACTCTGGAATTTGGCTATAATAATCCTAGGAGTTTTCCTTTGGGAATCTCTTTCAGGAGATAATCAGTGTATTCCTTCAATTCCTATTTTACCCTCTGGTTCTAGAATATCAGAGCAGTTTTCCTTGATAATTTCTTGAAAGATGATGTCTAGGCTCTTTTTTTGATCATGACTTTCAGGTAGTTCAATAATTGTTAAATTATCTCTCCTGTATCTAATCTCCAGGTCAGTTGTTTTTCCAATAAGATATTTCACATTATCTTCTATTTTTTTTTGGTGAGGCAATTGGGGTTAAGTGGCTTGCCCAGAGTCACACAAGTAGTGAGTGTTATGTGTTTGAGGTCGGGTTTGAACTCAGGTCCTCCTGACTCCAAGGCCAGTGCTCTATCCACTGTGCCACCTAGCTGCCCCTAGGGAACTCTTGAAGAGTAGAAGTCATAGGGAGTTCATGAGTTGTGTTAGTGGAGGAGGTGCCCACAATGATTAAACCTCAATGTCTTCATCCAGATATCTCCTGAACTTTGTCAATTCCTTTTCTCTACCCTTTCACAGAAGTCTGTCCAGGTGCTTCTTCTCTGATATAAGAAAAGCCAAAGAGAATGGCAAGGCAAAATCATTACTTGTGATGTCTAATAAGTTGGCTATTCTTCCTACCTCAGTGTTCAGTCTTCTTTAATGCTTTCCCCAGTTCCAGATGTGGGATGCATGAGAGAACCAAGAAAAAGACTTTGTACAAGGAGGTCCTTTTTAGCAAGTGGATGCTCCTTTGAAGGTGCAAGGATTCAGGGTCAGCTCTGGGGAAGTGCCTCAACCAGGTGGATCATAGGGTGGCAGGCTCCAATGATTGCATCAATGATATGTGTTTAGTTACAGACATGCCATAGTGTTCTGAAGTTTCTGAAAAGAGAAGCTTTCTGGATTTGAGTTCTTAGAGCTACAACTTTTCCTCAGATTACAGTGAACCTATTAGGGTTTTGTGTGATAAAGGCTGGAAAGATTTGGAACTTGTGGTGCTTGAGGCACTGGCCATGGGTGCTGGTGTGAAAGCCTGGGAAATTCCTGGGCTTGCAATATGGACCAGACTGAGTGTTGGTGATAAAAGTGTGTCTATATTGAGAAGTCAATGTACAGAACAAGAAGGATAGGATGAATTGCCTGTCGTTAGCTTTCTCCAAGACACTATAAAGCCTGGCATGCATTTGGTTTAGAGAATTGTGGATTGGACTGCCTTCTACAGAAAATTTTGCTATCTCTTTAGTGGTTCATGAAACATAGAAATGAGAGGATGAAGTTAGTGCCTTCTCAAACTGATGTCATCTAATGAGAATACTCTTTTAATTGGTCTTCACCTCCTTCTAAACTCAGTTCCTCTTAGAGTTTCCCTTAAAGGATAAAATTGTGAGAGACTTTGTGGAATGAACCAGGTTGTCATGAGCTAAAAAGACATACATTTGCAATGGCTCAGCATTCCCCAGGAAGATTTTGTTAAGGAATAAAAGTGACCTCTTGAGAGAAGATACTGAGCCAAAGGGTTTATCTCCCTTCCCTGAACTGCTAGTATGTATAGTACTAGGAATGTGGAATTTATCACCATCTCCTTGAGAATGAGGTTATTGATGTGTATATCTCCTAGATGAGATTGTGAGAATGAGGCCAAGAACCACTCTTCTTGTACAGTGCATTTCACATAGTAACAGATCAGTACATGCTTGTTGAATGAAATGATTGAGTGACCCAGCTCAGGAAGTCAGTCAACAATCATTTATTAAATGCTAACTGCATACCAGACACTCTGCTAAGTATTGGGGATACAAAAAAGGTAAAATATGTGGTCCATACACTTAAGCAGCTTATATTCTAATGGAGGAGACAACATTCAAAGAACTATGTAAATCCAAATCACACACATTGTAATGGGAGAGAATCTCATAGGAAAGACACTAACCAAGAGGGGACTTGAAAGGCCTCACAGAGAAGGAGAGATTTGAGTGGAATCAGGAAGGAAAGCAAAGACTCCAAGAGGTGGAGTTGAGCAGGGAGAGCATTCCAAGGAATCATCCAGGTAAGGAATTCTGGAGAATTTGCCCCTCCATCACTCCAACTTTCAGATAGGTCAACAGTAAAAGGGTAAAGGTCATGTGAAAATGATGTGTTGTATTCCACTGACCAAGCTGCCTGTGACCTGTGGTCTGAATTTAGCATGGCTGAACTTGTCTCCTTTGAACCTATGGAGTCCCAATGACTTATTAGTAGCTTCTGATCTTCTCCCTACTCCCTGCAGGTGATTACACAAAAATTACCAGCAGGTCCTGGCTTTGATGTTTGCTGTGGAGGAGATCAACAGAGACCCCCGGCTGCTTCCTAACACTACCCTGGGATTTCACATCTACAACACCTACCAAAGTGATGCCAGGACCTTGGAGAGCTCCCTGAGGTGGCTTTCAGGACAGGACCCCAGGACCCCAAATTATCGTTGTCAGAGGCAGGACAAATCAATGGCTGTTATTGGAGGAGCCACATCCGCTCTTTCTGTCCAGATGGGGACCCTTCTGGAGCTCTACAGGATGCCACAGGTAGGGAGTTTTGAACCTGCCGTCTCTTTCCCCTTTCTTTGAGGTGATGTAACTTTCCCAGCATTATACAAGATGGAAGGTAGAAAGGATAGAAGTTTTATTAAGTGCCTTATATGTGCCACACACTGTGCTAAGGGCATAACAAATATGATCTGATAGAACCACCCTGGGAGGTAGGTGCTATTATTATTCTCTGTTTTACAGTTGAAAAAATTGGAGCAGAGTGTTGGTGGGGCAGAGCCAAGGTGGCAGAGTGAAAGCAGTGACTTGCTTGAGCCCTCGTCCAACTCCTTGAAACATCTGTAAAAATGGCTCTAAACAAATTCTAGAGCAGCAGAACTCACAAAAAGACAGAGTGAAACAAATTTCCAGCCCAAGACAACCTGGATGGTTGATTGGAAATGTCTGTTGCAACAGGCTGGGAAAGGAACACAGTTCAGCATGGGGCCCACAGGCAAAAGCCAGGCCTCAGTGAATCTGGAGCAGGTCTCAGGGGACTGAATCACAGGCACCTGTGGTGGTTTCCAGACTTCTCAATCTACAAACACCAAATACAACTTAGAAGGTCAGTAGGAAAGGTCTGTCAGACCTCAGTGAGAGAGGAGCTCGGTCTGAGCCCCAGTCCTGGCACAGCCTAGGGTCTTTGCTGGCACTGATGCAGGATTCCCTTGCTTTTCCCGTGCTTGTTTCTGGGTCTTAGTGCTGGGTGGTGGAGCTTGTGGTGGTGGTAGAGAGGGAACCCTCCTCACAGTTCCAAGACAGAAAAGAGTGCATGTGGTCACTCATAGACCAGAGCACAGGTCAGGAAAGGAGTAAACACCTCGCCCTTGATCGTACCACCTTGGAAGAGCTGAAAATTTACAGGTCCCTAGATGTATCTCTGAAAACAGTTGCACAAAACCCCTGAAGCTTGGAACAGTACATTCTCCCCACTGGAAGCAGACTCCTACCTTAATAGAGTTTAAAAGTCAAATAATTGGCTGGGATTATGAGCAAGCAGTGCAAAAAAGCCAGACCATAGAATCTTACTTTGGTGACAAAGAAGATCAAAACATACAATCAGAAGAAGACAGCAAAGTCAAAGCTCCTACATGCAAAGCCTCCAAGAAAAATATGAATCAGTCCCAGGTCATGGAAGAGTTCAGAAAGGATTTTGTGAAGCAAGTGAGAAAAGGAGAGGAAAAACTGGGAAGAGAAATGAAAGTGATGCAAGGAAATCATGAAAAACAAATCAACAGCATGGTAAAGGAAACCCAAAAAGTTTGGGAGAAGTAAAATGGGTTAAATTATGTCACATAAAACAGACAAGAAAAAGCTTTTACAGTGAAAGGGAAGTGGAGGAAGATGAGAGTGAATGAGTGAATTTTATTCTGATCTGATTTGGCTTAAAGAGGGAATAACATACATACTCAATTGAGTATGGAAATCTATCTTAGCCTACAGGAAAATAGGGGGGAAGGGGATAAGAGAGGGGAGGGATGATAGAAGGGAGGACAATTTGGGGGAGGCAGTAATCAGAAGCAAACACTTCTGAGGAGGGACAGGGTCAAAAGAGAGAATAGAATAAATGGGGTGTGGGATAGGATGAAGGAAAATATAGTTTTTCACAACATGACTACTATGGAAGTGTTTTGAATGACTACACATGTATAACCTGTATCGAGTTGCTTGCCATCTCAATGAGGGTGGTTGGGGAGGGAGGAAGGGAGAGAATTTGGAACCCAAAATTTTTTTTTAAAAATGTCAAAAATGGGGACAGCTAAGTGGCGCAGTAGATAGAGCTCCAGCCTTGGAGTCAGGAAGACCTGAGTTTAAATCTGGCCTCAGACACATGACACTTACTAGCTGTGTGACCTTGGGCAAGTCACTTAACCCCAATTGCCTCATCAAAAAGCAAAAAAAAATGTTAAAAATGTTTTTACATGCAACTGGGAAATAAGATATATAGGCAATGGGCTATAAAAATCCATTCTTCCCTATAGGAAAATGGAAGGGGAAGGGGATAAGAGAAGAGGGGGGTGATAGAAGGGAGGGAAAATTAGGGGAAGGGGTATTCAGAATGCCCACCATCTTAGGGTGGGTGAGGGGTGAAATGGAGAGAAAATTTGGAACTCAAAATCTTGTGGAAATGAATGTTGAAAGCTAAAAATTAATTAGTTAATTAATTAAAAAGAGAGAGACAAAGAAAAAAAAGAAAAAATTGGAACAGAGAGAAATTAAGTGACTTACCTAGGGTCACACAGTTAGTAACTGAATGAGGCAAGATTTGAACTCAAGTCTTCCTGCCTCCAGGCCCAGTAATCTATAGACTACGCCACTGAGATACCACACAGCTATTAGGTGTACAGGCAGGATTTGCACTAAGGACTTTCCTTCTTCTAGTCCAACACTTTGAGACAGGGCAACCAAAATGGATTTCATATCTATAGAACCCATCATTGATATGACTGCCAGCATACTACTCCTTCTTTTACTCTGCATCACAATGTCTGTGCCCCAGTTCAGTGGGGCTCAGGTGTTATTATGGACAAGAAAATTCCTCACCTGGTTTCCAACTTTCCAATTTAGTCAGGCTTCTTGCTAGGCCTTTTCTTTCTACTTGAACTCTGCTGACATGTCCTTGTCAACCTCAGAGTCTCTCCCACATTACACATATGGAGAAATCAAGGGACTTGTCCAGGGTGAAACAGTTAATAACTAACTGAAGCGAGATTTGAACTCCTGTCTTCCTGATTCCAGGTCCCACACTCTATCCAGTGTGCCACCTAGATGCTACATAGCTGGTAAGTGTTGAGGCAGAATTTGAACTTAGGGCTTTCTGACTCCAAATCCAGCACTCTCTCTGAGGCACTGTGGCCAGAATAGAAATCATACCTCAATAGGTCTTACAAGACATCAGCATGAAAGGCAGTGCCCTCCTACCCCGCCTACCCCAGATCTCAATGTCACTGGGGCTCAGGAGTTATTGCCAAGAACATTTCTTACCTGGTGGCTAACTTTCTGTCATTCATTCCAATTCAGTCAGGCTTCTTGCCAGGCCTTGTCTTTCCACCTGAACTCTGCAGCGTTGAAGCAACTTCAGGTTTACCTTTACATCACAGCATCATGAAATGTGGAGAAGAGATCATAGTCTTTTTCCAGAACAGATTGTAGTCATGTACTTTTTCGACTTTGAAAAGCCTTCATAAACAATGTAACCTAATTTTCTAATTTTAAAGAAAACCAAAATTGAAGTTCAGAGAATTTGAACAAGTTATATGAGCTATTACTCTTAGTGTTAGTGCTTGAGTTATTCATTACTCTTTATTAACTCTTGGGAAGAATGCGTGAGTCAACTATGCTCATTATATGACCTTACTAAATAATTATTTCTAAAATCTAATTAACTCTCCACAGCAGGGAGACTCCTGCTAGGGACTAAGGAGGAATAGCATAAGAAAGACATACCCAATTTCTCAGACTGAACCCTAGAATTCTGAGGTGAGAAGTATCCAGTTGTTCACTGGAAACCTGGGAGAGTGAGGCCAGGGCCTGGGCAATGGATTGGTTATGTGTCTTTGGCTAAATCATTTAACTCTCAATGCTCTAGCTTATTCTAAACCTACACATTGCAGGAAAAGTACTGACCTGCATTGGTTAAAAGACTGTCCTTTCCCAAGTGATTAAAGAGTTTTACATTCCTAAAAATTATATTATTTCAAAATGAGTCATCAATGTTGCAAATGGAATTATTTCAATTACTATTAAAGTCATAATTAGCAGTTAAATAAAGCTTTGAGTATTGCAAAGCAATTTTGAAATGTTTTATTTGATTCATACAGCACACCTGGGAATTGAGTGCTAAAATTATGCCCATTTTTCAGTTGAGACAGACAATGGTTAGGTGACTTGCCCAGGGACACAGAGAGACTACGTGTCTAACACTGGATCTGAACTCAGATCTTACGAATTCTAGGACTGGCATTCCATCCACTGTGACACCTAGCTGCTTCATATATGTGAGCATATATTTATTCACCAGGCAGTTTGGTCTTGGCAACACTATTCTTGAGGAATTCCACTTTACTTGAAGAAAGAATCACTTGTTAACCACCACCATTCCAATACATAGTAATAATGTGTTAGTTTTACCTGGGAAATTTCTTTGGGGCCACAAACAAGGGTAGTGAGTCAGGAGAAATGCTGAACTATTTGGGAAAGAAGTCACTGGGGGTTCAGGGTAGTCGAGGATTTAAAACCAGTGGAATCAGAGTATTCTATCTTTTAGCCATGGTCTTTCACCTGATGTAATTTTGGGGTGACTATTTTTCCCTTAGTAAAGTTCGGTAGATTGGGTAATATATTGAGATTTATTGCTATGCACCAGTATCACTTTAATAGAACCCAGTGAGACCCATCTTTCTTTCCCATCCAGTTAAGCTATGGCCCATTTGATCCTGCCCTGAGTGACAAGGCCCAGTTTCCTTCCCTGTACCAGATGGCCCCTCAGGACTCCCCCCTGCACCTGGGCATTGTCCAGCTGTTGTTTCATTTTGGCTGGATGTGGGTGGGGCTAATTGTCACAGATGACATGAGAGGTGAGAAGTTCCTCTGGGACAAGAGAGAAGAGATGAGAAGAAACAAATCCTGTGTTGCCTTCACAGAGAAGATCCCTGTCAGTGAGAGATGTCATGCTGAATCCATGGAGTATTTTATGCCCAGAATTACGGCATCATCAGCCACGGTAATCATGGTGATACAGACTCACCGATGATCCTGAGATATTCTCAGCCACCTTTATTTGGAATTTGGAAAGTTTGGATTATCACATCACACTGGGATGTCACCATGAGACCCTACAGTCATTTTAGTTATCCTTTTTATGGGTCACTCATATTTTTACATCAGATAAGTGAGATTCCTGGTTTCAAAGCATTTCTCAGGACGGTCACCCCAACCAAATACCCAGGAGACATTTTCCTTAAGAGTTTCTGGGTCTCAGCATTTGAGTGCCCAGATGAGCCAACCAAACTGGAGCGAGAGGACTGCTCACTGAATGCTTCCTTGGAGATGCTGCCTTTGCACTATTTTGACATGACCCTGTCTAGCCTCAGTTATTTCCTCTACAATGCTGTGTATGCTGTGACCTGGGCTCTTCATGAAATGCTACATGCAAGATCAGAAATGGGATCTGTGAGAGATGAAGGGTACCTGGTGCCTCAGCCATGGCAGGTAACGCCCTCTGTTCTCGACGTTGTGTCCATTAGCATCCCCAGGTTCACAAATCGACATTATTGGTTTGCTACTTTCCTTGGCACTGATATTTCTCTTACTTTTACTTGGCAAGTCCTAGGCTCATGGATGCCCATTCCTTGTTTTATGTTATTTTCTTAGTTTGGCTTCCTTTGTATGCCTTCAGTATTTGTTCACTAATGGCATTATGTATACATGACCATACTGAGAACTTACCTATGATTTCAAAGCACTTCTTTGGACCCTTTCTTCCTGAAGGGCTGAGTCTTCCCCTCAGAACTACAGGAAAGACTTTCTCAAGCCTGTTGCCTAGCAGAGTGCTTTGAACCCAACATAGAATGCAGGTGAAATCGGTTCTTAAGGAACAATGATCAAATTGTTAGATGCAGGAACGTGATGAAACTGAACTGCCCTCTTTGTAAACAACTACTTCCATTCTCTCAAGCTAATCCTTCCTTTTCCTCATTCTGTGTGTTGTAGAATGGGTGTTATTCAGAAACCCTTCTCAGTGCCAACCCCTGATGGACATAAAATGCAGGCTTCCAAGAAATCACTCATCTTTCTGAGAAATGATAGCAGCCTCAGCTTTAATTACATGGAGAATTAGAGTCTTTATTTTAGAGCATGGGTTGTTAATGTGGAATCCACATTTAGACACTACTCTCCCAAGGGGTTTATAGATAATTTTCAGAAAGTCCATAAATTTGAGTTGGAAAAATATACATCTTCATTTTCACTAAATTCTAATTGAAATTTAGATTTTTTCCATTATAAATTAAAAACAAAGAAATATGTTTCTGAGAAGAGATCCATAGGCATCACCATTCTGCAAAAAATGCCATGAAAAAATGTTCAGAAACCATGTTTCCCAAGAATCCCATTCACTTCCCAAGTCGAAATAAAAAGACTCATTAGAGTTTGTTGGGACCCAATTTTAAAAATTCCTTATTGTCATTCTTTTTTTTAAAAAACGATACTTAAAAATAACAATTATATTCTAATGATCTTTCCCTAATAGAATATTACCTCATTAGAAAAAAATCAGTTAATCAAAACAAAATGACACACTTACTTCATTTAACAATGTATTTCTCATTACACCACATTAGTCCACCACCACCCTGACAAGAGGAGTATATTAATTTTTAGCGTCAGTCCTCTGAAATCAAGATTGGTCATTGTGTTGATAAACATTCTGACATAACTTTTAAAATATCATTTTCCTTCTTCCTTCTACCTATATTTCAGCCTGGGACCATGAAGCATGATCATATATGTTCTGACATAATTTTTCAATATGGTGTGTCAATTTTCTCCCTTGGTGGCCCTGTTCACCATACATGTAGCTTTCTAAATTGAAGCGCTCCAGGTGTAGTAAGATGTTGCTAGTTGACAGAGTACATAAAGCACTGGGCTTGGAATCAGGAAGACTTATCTTCATGAGTTCAGACCCCGTCTCAAACACTTATTATCTGTGTGACCCTGGGCCTGTTTGCCTCAGTTCTTCATCTATGAAAATGTGATGGAGAAGAAAATGGCAAACCAATCCAGCACCTTTGCCAAGAAAACCCCACAGGGTCACAAAGAGTTGCACATGACTGAAATGACTGCAGATCAGCAAAGCCAGAAAAGCTTCAGGTGTGGGAGCAGGAACCAGCTGTGTATCTGCCATCCAGTCTAGCTCAGCATGCAGGGTCTCATAGCCCAGAAGCAAATGAGCATCATGCTGGTTTTGGCCACAGCAGCTTCTGAAGATTATGTTCTCAGGCATGTGGTGGTGATCTTCACTGTCAGTGCAAAGAATGTCAATATTAATGGAATAAATGGAACTCAGGAACCACAGGTCCCTGTTCTAGAAAAACAATCTCCTTAGATCACTGGATAGGCACCACTTTTCATCCATATCAATCTCTACATAAGCATCTATTGACTCTTATTGAACTTTTTGTTCTCTCCTCATCCTTAATATAAGTCAAATGGGCTCTAAGGTGCACACTGCGTACAGGAATGATGACACTAATTGATATCAGAGTGAGCCCTGGAGAATAGGAGTGATCAGTGAGTTAGAATGAGAAAGGTTCAACCAGATTCTCCTTTGCCCATTTACCTGGACACCTTCAGCATCACAAAATGGATGGATAATTGAATAATCACTGTTGGGATGTGATTTTAAAAATTTAATTTTTAAAATAGTCAAAGTAGTAGTAGTAGTAGTAGTAGTAGTAGTAGTAGTAGTAGTAGCAGCAGCAGTAGCTAACACTTACAAAGCACTCTAAGGTTTGCAAAGCACTTTACATCAGCTATCTAATCAAATGCCTAAGCAAGCATTTAATGTGTTCAAGGCAGCATGAGAAGGATGGTAGAAGTTCCATTCACCGTCAGTCTTTGAGTTTCCTTCTTACCTAAATCCTATCAAAAAACAGGACTTTTGATTCTATCACAGTAAAAACAACCCTCAGGCCTTGAGGCTTCAATACCTGCAACATTTTTTGTGTAGACAATGTGCTTAGAAAATGTTTGTTGTATGAGCAAATGAATGATTGAGTGAATGGATAAATGAATTTGCTTGTAGGTTTCCTGCCTGGACCATTGACCTTGGTCCTGTTTTTCCCTGCCTGTGGACATGAGAAAGTGATTCAATTCTTTCCCCATCTAGCTTCACTCATCTCTGAGGAATATTTCCTTTAACAACACTGCTGGGGACCAGGTGGTTTTGGGTGAGGAAAAGAATCCTGTGGCTAAATATGATATCATGAACTTTGGGACACTGTCTAATGATGATGAAGTTCTTGTGAAAGTGGGAAAGTTTGTCCCTCAGTCTCTACTTGGGCAAGATTTCAGCATTTGTGAGAAGAAGCTGTATCAGAAGAGGGTTGATTTGAAGGTCTGTACAAAAGCTAAATGCCATTTGATGTTTTCATTCACTTTAATCCCATCTAGGTCATCATTTATTCATTTAACTCATACTCCTACCCCAGCTGTTTATCTCTTTTTAATCTTTTTTTTAGTAGCAAATGCAGGGATGATGAAGGAATAAATTATCATCATCATCACCATCACCATCACCATCATCATCATCATCATCATTATTTTAAATAAAAAGAACCAAGTACATTTATAAATAAGAAGGATGTTTGGCAACTAGCATTAGTTCAAAGGGCACAATAAGAACAAAAATTGATGCATCCCTGGTGGGGGGGGGGCGTGTAGAGAACTGGCATAGGTATCAGAAAAGCATAGGTTTAATTTCAGCCTTTGACATCAACTGACTGAGACTCAGGGCAAGTCATTTAATTTCTCAGTGCTTGAGACAACTCTAAAGTCTGATGACCTGGTGCCAATCTCTATAGGCTGAGGGAATTTCTTCACTAGGATTTCCTATAATAATGAAATCACAGATTTGGTCCACCCATTTTCCCCTTCCTCAGTCTGCACAATATCACCACTTTACAAAAGATTATTACATTCTCACTAAAGAGGAGGAGGAAGATTAATACATAGTCTCAAGCACATGAAATTGTGGAGACAACATGCAGACAATAATGTTCATGCAAGACATATACAGGATAAAATGGAAATAATCACAGTGAGAAGGGCTGAGTATGAAGGCATCAATACAGAATTAAGTTAGGATTCAATTGATTCTTTTCCTCAAACTTGCTGAATGTCCCTGGAAGCTTCCATGAGGGTAATTATTCATTAGGTTACAGTTTTGGTTATTTTCACTGCATTGAACTATGGATGCAGGTATTTCTTTCACCTCTTGGAAGTCTTCTACACACATTGTGCCCTGCTTTTAATGTATGCTGGGATCACATTCGATAAGCCATTTTGTCTGCCTTATCATACTCCTAACTTACTAAGTTTGAAGTCTATTAACTAAGAGCAGCTTACATTTCTATGGTGTTTTAAGATTTGGAAATTGTTTTTACCTCAGTAACCTTTTGAGGTAGGTATTACATTTTATAGGTGAAGAAATTAGGACTCTGATAATTGACTAAAAGGATTTATTCATCATCACATGGCTAATGAATATGAGGCAGGATTTGAACTCAGGTATTCAGGGATTCTTGTGGCATTATGTACAATTCAAAATGTTTTTTTGAGTTTTTGCTTCTAGCTCTTTTGATTTTGTTATCTTCTTATAAGTTTGTGTCTTGATCTTTATCACTATAGTATCTTTTAATAAGCAGGTCCTTTTTTGTTGTTTGCTCATATTCTAAGGCTGTTTCTTGATTTCATAATTAAGTTGGGCTCTGCATCTGAGATGGAGTTGGGGAGGGAACTGTTTCAAATTTTAGATTTTTCATGCTGCTGTTTTCGGAAGGTATATGTTTTTAGTACTTCCAAGGTAGTATGTCCAATGAGAGGTGCAATCACTGTTATCCAGGTCTATGCTCTGGTCTTTACCATGAAATGGACCTTGTTCCACTGCAGATACAATTTTTCTATTCTTGGCCCTGGAAATGTGGCCAGTTCACCTCTTCTCCTGCAACTACAAGCTCTAGAGTATTTTTTTCCTTGGCACAGAGGCCAGGGTTCCTTCTCTTTTGGGAGGGACCACAGGCACTCTTCTCCATTTTAAAACTGTTCTAAGGGTCCCTACTCCCATGTAGCCACAAGTGCTAGTGTTCCTCATTATCCTGAAACTGTGACTCAGAACTTCATATAAGTCACTGCACCCAGTGTCCCAAAAGATTCTCCTCTTATCTCTTTCTGACCAGATGTATGACCCCCCCCACTATGATCCGTGGGCTGAAAGCAACTGTAGCTCCTGATGCCACTGTTGCAGCTGTCTCCAAGGCCCACTACTGGTATTGCCATGGCATGCACTGTGCCCTGGGCTGACCTCTATGCCAGAATCATAGACCTCTTCTGTTGTCTTTGGTTTGAAAAAACGTCTCACCCCAACCTTTTGTTGGCTCTGCTGCTATAGAATTTGATTTGAGGAATTATTTTAAAGATGTTTAGAGGAAAGTGTTGGGGGTGTTCAACTGAGTTGCTGCTTGTACTTGGCCACTTGGCTCTTCAATAAATGTTTGTTAATTGTGCACTATGTAATTTCCCTGTGCTAGGTGCCAAGAATATAATTTTAAAAAACATCTTTGTCATCAGAGAAAGGTACCAAATGATGAATAAAAAAATGACTGTTTCTATAAGAATCATATCAAGAACATTTTTTTACCACTCTCAACCAGAATCATTAACCCTTATGTAGCAGCAAAACTTCCACTCTGCAAGAACAGAGCCAGACCCTGAAGCATTTTCTTTGCTTGTTACTTCCTAGACCCTCCAGGCTGTGTGCACTGAGAACTGTGGATCTGGATTTAGGAAAATTGCCCAGGAGGGACAGCCTGTCTGCTGCTTTGACTGTGCCCAGTGCCCAGAGGGAGAGATTTCCAACCCAAACGGTAAGTGTTTGAGTATAATATTAAATTTGTAAACCTGGGATACTGGAAGAATGGTGATGTTCTCAATAGAAATAGGGATGGTCATGAGAATAGAGGATTTTGTTTTGATGTGGAACCTCAAGGTTGCCATGATTTACACTTCTGTTATTAGTAGTGATGTGGAGCATTTTTCCTCACCTGTAAATATTTTTTTTTTAATTTCTTCATCTGTGAACTGATTATTCATATATTTTAATCACTGATCCATTGGGGAGAGGTCTCCTTTTCCTACCAGATCCTTCCCAATTACTAACAGACATGCTGTAAGGACCAGAATTCCCCTTCCTGGATAACTCTGTACCTCCCCCATAACCATGGGGTGTTCTTTATATTAGCAAAGGAAGAGGCCAAGGATCTCCAGATTGGTTATAAGTAGGAGTTTAATCAATCAATATGAATACTTAAAAAACAGGAGCAATCTTAAGTCTGGTAGGGCATCCAAACAGTTCAGTGGATCCTTGCCCCCCCCCCCAAAAAAAACCAAATCCCCATGGTAACTATAAAAAACAGCCAAAGGGAGGAGGTGCTAGAGAGTGCATTACTACTGATTGGTGGAGAGTTTTGTTTTCTTCTTAGTAATGAGTTTGGGGGTTAATTCAATGTTATGCTCAAACATAAGCTTGTGCATTAATCATGTCCCGGTCACATATGAGTCATGATATTCTTGTTATGGCTTTTGTAGGTCATAGTATCTAAGTTTTGACTCAGTAGTAAACTATGATTCAGTAACTAAGTTATGATTTGTTAAGAGGTCACCATGTTTGGGCTTCCTCCTTTCACAAAGTTCAAATGTTTATGTCTTTTCACCTATTACTGTATTTTATGGCTTTTCCCTAATCGGTACCTCAAAGTCCACCTCTGCAATGCCACCCATGCATTGTTTCTGAATATTTTCCACAAGATCCCTGGGGTGGCTCTATACCAGGATGTTCAAAGCCTTTTTGGGTACAGCCAGGATGATTTCATTTGTAAGCATAAATCACATAAGCAATACAAGCACAGATAGGAAAACAACATGACCAATAAGAAAGTTACCACAATTATTATACTTTTCTTCCATCTGACCCCTGGGGAGGTGAAGGAAGAACCAGTGGCATTTGGATATTAATGGATGAGGTGAATTTCTGAACTTAACTTAGAACAGGCCATCTGCATTTCTGAAATAGGTTCAGAGACAAATAAACATTGCTTGGGTAGTTTTACAACATATTGGAGGTGACAGAGAGTAGAATCAATTACAGAATTGGATAAGAACAATTTGTTTTTTTTTCAATTCTCCCCCTTTTTGTCAAGGGGAGACTTGTATAATGATGCTCATCAACCCTCCCCCAATGTCCATTTAATTAACAAATTCCATCTTGGAATCCAGATGTCCTATGTGGTTGTCTGGTCTCTGGAACATCTTTTCTTGGGGGAAATCTGCAAAATGTCTTGTCCTTAGGAGTGACTCTTCAGTAGAATTCCTTTTTTTTCTGGTTCTATGTTGTTTGTAGATGTGCCTTAGATGTTCCTGCTATTTTTTTTTTTTTTTTGCAAAATAGATCTCAATACAAATTTAGTACAACCTCTTAAATTTTCCTTCTCCAACAACTAGTTTGTATTGTGAAAACCAACTCAACCCTTAGTGTTCTGGTCTTACCAATAGAATTATAGGGGAGAACAGAAAAGTAGGATCCCAGAGTTTGCTTGAAGCTTCAGAAAATTTAGTTTTCTTTTACATGCCCCCATTACAATCCTTTACATTTACCATAGAGTCTGTTTCATCTTGTTACTTTTTCAAACTTTCCCCCTCTGATTCCAATTCCATTAGGAGGATCAAATGCTATTGGGGATCTAATCATGCATATGAGAACATAAGGAGCAACACTTACAAGTAGACGTTTCCACTCTGAGTTTGATAGTCACACAAATGAATTTACTTATAAGAGACTCCAGATATAATAAAAAATTAACTCCAGATATAATAAAAAATTAACTTGAGAGGATGGTTAAGTAATTAATTCCAAAACAGTGCCTATCAAAAAGTTGTCTATAAAGAAACATATTTGTACGACAGGATTCACATTACACATAAGTGTTATTTCCACATTAGTAATAAATTTGAATGAAACTGATTTTTCCATTAATGTAACATGAAATATTCCATAATTTACCTCCTCTAAGAAAATTGATTGCTCTGAAAGTATCTTCCCCTAACCAAACTGAAGATGTTTCTGATTTAATTTCAGTAATTAATAGAATAACAGCCAGGTTCCTCAATCAGTTGTACCAATACCTAATTGTTCTTACATCACTTTGAAACATTTAAGGACCTTATTTTATCTTTGCCTAATTGTTTCCCTATTTTTCTGAAAGAATGAGCTATTTCAGGGTATGTATTAGCATGTTGATAACAAGCCCATGTACTAACTTACCTAGTTGTTTGGGATATGGAATTACAGTAACTTCAGGTTTAAAACAGCAAGGTCTCACATACTTGCATTGTGCTCATATCTTTTACTGACCACTTACTCTAATTATAGAAATTTGTTATAAAAGGAAAAAGTAGGGAACTGATTATAACAACACCCAACTGGTCCTTCAGGCTTAAGCCTAAGGACATATATGGGACAGGATAAAGCATCCTTAGCTCTGTTTGATTTCAGATAAGAGTTAAAATTTAATAACCAACCATGCAGTAATAATTCCACCTCATAGCCAGACTCAGGAATAGCCAGGTGGGAAACATTCCTATTCAAAGGAAGACAAATGGGAAACCAAGCCAGGAGAGTCTCATATTAGGCTAATTCCAAGGCTGTACTCTTGGCTTTTTCCCAGATGCAAACCTCCACCTGTAATAGTTCAGGATCACATTCTGAGTAGCTTGTGGCATTTCTCTTGAATGGTGGATCACTAACTTGATTTATCAAGACATCTATACCTAAATTCAAACCTCAAAATAAAATTAGTTACATTCCCAGGAGATTTTATCTCAAATGGCTAATTTCACTTATCACAACTTAGGGCTTGATGAAATAATTTTTATTCTCATGGAGTTGCAATAAGCAAAAATTTACCAGAACTCAAATACATATTTCACTTAATATATTTCACTTTTTATCTTTTTGTCTCAAATTTATATTGTTCTAGCGTAAAAAGCAATCATTAGCAACCATTTCTATATTATATTTCAACTTGCAAATCCTCAGTGGCCAAGTTCATTGTTTAGGAACTCCATAACCCAAAACAAGTTTCCCACACAGATGGTTTCTAGCAATCTGGCAAGTTTTAAAATAATGGGAATCAACAAGAACTCCAGAAAAGGGGTTGCCCCTGCCTGCCCACCTCATGATATATTCTTCCTCCACACTGATTGTCTGGGCAGCAAGTCCCCTATTTTTAGTCTCAATTTATTTATTTTGCCCTGGCTGAATTTCCCCTGTATCCTTCTATGGCTACCCACTTGCCAGAATGTCTTTCAGGGTTCCCATATAGCGTCGTGCATTCTGCCTGATGTATCTACCAGAGCAGACATGACTTGTTTATTTTTAGGATCCCAGTATAGGGTGACTGACACATGGGACCTCCGATCACCCCCCACATTGGAGGTGACATTGGTTCTCCTCCTAAGGGAGGGGAGTTGGGGTATCCACCCCATATACCCTTAGAGCTGCTGTGGGCTATACTCTTTGACACCACCCGCC
>NW_020945910.1:0-9356 GCF_900497805.2 Vombatus ursinus
AGATAGATAGATAGATAGATAGATAGATAGATAGATAGATAGATAGAGGGCACAGGGTGCATTGAAAATGAAGGGGTCATATCTAGAGAATAAAATTAAGGGGTGAGAGAGGATTATACTAGGAGAAGGAGATAGGGAGAGGTAGAATGGGGTAAATTATCTCCCAAAAAAAAAACCAGAAAAGAAAAGGCTCTTACAGTGGAGGGGAAACGGGGGAAAGTGAGAGGGAATGAGTGAATCTTATTCTCATAGAATTTGACTTAAGGAGGGAATAACATACACACTCAATTGGATATGGAAATCTGTCTTACCCTACAGGAAAATGGGAGGGGGAGGGCAAGGGGGCAAGGGAGTAGGGAGATGATAGAGAGGAGGGCAGATTGGGAAAGGGGGTAATCAGAAGCAAGTACTTCTGAGGAGGGTCAGGGTCGAAAGAAAGAATAAAATAAATGGGGGGGCGGGATAGGATTAAGGGAAATAGTTTTTCACAGCATGTCTACTATGGAAGTGTTTTGCATAATTGCATATATATAACCTATGTTTACTTGCTTGCCTTATCAATGAGGGTGGGTGGGGAGGGAGGAAGGGAGAAAATTTGGAACCTAAAGTTTTAAAAACACATATTTTAAAAAAAACCGTTTTCACATGCAACTGGGAAATAAGAAATACAGGAAATGGGGTACAGAAATCCATCCTGCCCTATAGGAAAATTGAAGGGGAAGGGGATGGGGGGGAGAGATAGAAAGGAAGGCAGACTAGGGGAAGGGGTATTCAGAATGCATGCCATCTTGGGGTGGGGGAGGGGCAAGATGGGGTGAAAATTTGGAACTCAAAATCTTGTGGAATTAAATGTTGAAAACAAAAAAAATAAATAAAAAATTACCATTAAAAATATAAAAAAAATGATGGGGGACTTTTTCTTTGCTCCTTAAGGAAGTAGGAAAAGAAAAAGGGAGATAACTGTTTAGAGCAGGAATTATTTACATGTGTCTTTTTAAGGGAATATATAAATTTGTAGAGAATATTTCCTTTTAAAGGGCCAAGAGCATTGGATTTAAAACAAAAATATTTTAAATGTTCATCATTAGTGATTATAAATTAGGATCTGATTGGATGTAAGTTTACTGTTCTATAAAAATGGTTATTATGGAAAAAAATGAATGATGATTGAATGCTTATGGCATAGGTTAGAAGTAGGATTATTTATGATTTGATGTAATTGTTAAAAGTGCTAAGAGTTAAGGGGCAGCTAGGTGGCACAGTGGATAAAGCACTGGCCCTGAAGTCAGGAGGACCTGAGTTCAAATCTGGCCTCAGACCAAACACTTGACACATACTAGCTGTGTGACCTTGGGCAAGTCACTTGACCCTGATTGCCTCACCAAAAGAAAAAAAAAAAAGGGCTAAGAGTGAGAGTGATAATTTCTGTATGTGATAACATGGAAATGCAATTGATGTTATCTGAAGTTTATTGTTTAAGTTATTACTGTATTTCTAAATTGTATTGTACTTCTAAAATTCTTAGATTGTAAAATCTGAGGGACCATTGTGAGGTAGAAATGGTGTTAAAGTAACTCTTGACCTGGAATCGGTCTTTAGTGATAAAGAGTGGAGATGTCTCTTTATCTTTAGTGACAAGATGAGATAATTTGAAACTGTTAAATACCTAGTGAGGTATTTTTGGTTCTAAGACTGAAAGCAGATTTTCATTTAAAATCTTGACTATTATAAAAATATGGTGGTTTAAAGTTATAGTCTCAACATATTAATGATGAGATGAATGATTCTCTGTGCAAAGTGATTTAGGAGTGCATTCAAGTAAATTGATAATGGGTTGTTTCAAAGTTTATTGTAATTGTGGAAATAATTCTATAATGTATGCCCTGTGGTATAAATATATGTTATTGTGAAAAACTTATTGATGTGTATTGATTTGGAAGTAATGGAATATTCTCATATATCAGGGCCTCAATTAGAAAATTACAAAAAAAAATTTTTTTAACCCAGGCCTTCTTTAGGCTAAAGACTGGGTTTGTTGAGGGTGGGCCATAAGGGCTAGGCTCTTAAGGCAGGGACTGGCAAGCCTGATTTGGAGTGTCATTGAGCTAAAATCTGTATGTGGCCCAAGGCTATCAGACCAGTAAAAAGACAATGGTGGGCTTGCTTAGATAATTAAGAAAAAAAAAAGAGCCAGTCTATAGGGGTGGGAGTGGACCCTGCAGGCTGTTGGACCTAGTGAAGGGGTCCAGAAAGAAAGAAAGATTTTTATTGGGTCTGTTTCAAGTTTTTAATATACTGCTTACATAGTTCTGAATTTTCTTACATACGTAACCTGGTAAGCAATTGTGTTAGTTATGTTGATTGGAAGGGCAATTTATTTTATGATCTGGAATGTTAGATTAAGAATTGTGCCTTCAGAGAAAAGAGAAAAAGGAATGAGTGGGGCTGTTGGGGTATTCTATATGAACCCATTTTGTAACATTTCCTTTTAAGTACTGTAATTTAAGAAATGAGAACTTCAAAGTTTTGTCTATGTTTAAAGGGAAAGTTTTAGCTGGGATTATTTGACTCTCACTTGTGAAGTTTAAAATTGTTAACTAAGCTATTTGGAGTTACTGTTTAAGTGAAGTACTGGTAGAAGTATTTTTGTGTGTAAAGAAACTATGTAATTATGCAAAGAAAGAGATTTGTAGAATCTCAATTCTTATCAATCCTGTGCAGGAGTTTTGTGAGATGGAACTCTTACTGATTAAGTGGCCCACTGCAGACACCTCTGGACTAAAGAAATTAAGTAACTAGGAACTTTATGGTGATAATCATTTAAGATCAATTGAGCCCCAATAAGGGCCAAAAACCTGAACTGATCTTTCTTCCTGAGTGAGCTAAGAATGCCCCTTCCTGTGTCGACAGCTAAAGCTGATCAAGAGCATTCTTATGTTCACGAAATTTGATTTTACTCAGGATGTTATTAGGAACCACAATACGTGTAGGAAGTTATGCAAACTACTTAGAGCTCACTTTGGAGATGTTCCCTAATTAATGTGAAATTATAGTCACACCTGAAGCTCTGTTGAGGGGAATTTGCTATCGAAGACCTTGGAAACTGTTAACGAACTGTTGCTCTGAGTTTAACTCCAGGGATGGTTAACAAGGAACTGATTGAGCTACTAACCCATGACGTCAGCAACTTGCAAAGAGGTTTGTGAGCTGCATCTATGAGCTGCAAGAAGGTGTTCTCATGGTGATGGGGTTGGAATCTGAGCCCCAGAAAGGAAAAACCCTGGACTTTCCCACATGGCCAAATCTCTGGCGTTCCCCTGAGGCTATAGTCCCATCAACTGGTGCCTCCCTATGGCCCCAGACCACTTCCCACCCTTGGTCCCACCTAGGCTCCATTTCCCACCCTTGGGAATTCTATTACCTCATGGACTACTTGGCCACTCTCCCACAGTCTTTCTGTATATAAGGTCCATCTTGTCTCCATTTAGATGCTCAGATTTTCACAATCTAGCCAATAGCCCATAGATGCTCAGACTCCTTAAGAGTCTGGCTAATATGGCGAATCTTCAATAAACCTTGTTTTTGGCTGCAAGAAGGCTTGGGTCAAATTCTTTCAGGCAGGACCCAGGTATCGTGATTTTGGGGTGCCAGAACCCCTAATCTCTAGACCGCATCAATGGGAAGGTCGGGAGAATGACTTTTCTGCATTGGTTGAGGTAGGATTCTCCTGACTCAATTTACCCACTATGACACCTGGCAGACTTTAAACCTGGCTCAATGCAGTTGGTCATATATATGTAACTTCTGCCTGGAGTTGACATGAACTAGGACTTCCCTTCTAGGGAAGCATTGTTCCCTTACTTTAGTTATGTTCTTTCATGGCAAATTCCTCCAATCATAAGTTTGTCAGCATAAATATCGAATCTATTAAACAATAGGTTGATGCGGGAACATCTGAGGTTATTATAGTAAGATGCAGGTATAAGTTTGAGTTATTTGGCCTGGAATTTCAGAGTAGTATTCAGTCTTGACATCTGTTACTAGTATATTCCTGTATAAGTCAGGATCCTTTAATTTCTCATAATGGTTATGATGAGGTCTGGAGGTTTGGAGGCACTGGAACTCCAAGGTCACAGCACAAGGGTTCCTCCAGAAGGAGTTCAGCCCAGGTCTTTCAGTCAGGGGGAAAGTTTGTTGCAGATAAACCATATAGGCCAGGTGACTCCCATAAGGACAAGCAGGCATGAGAAAGTCTCAGCGTTTGAATCGGAGCCAGGGTGGATCTTGCATACACTGAAGAAACTTTGGGTGACCAGGGGTGGGGCTAGGGCTTTCAAAGGAAGATGCGGAGTTGGGGCCCATGGACTGATGGGAGCCAGATTCTTTCTGGGGAAAGGGGTGAGGGTCTCGGCTTGGACCCATCCCCTATCATTAGGGGATAATTAGACCAGGACACTGTGGAACTAGGATATTATTCTGTGACTTAGTTAATACTTAGTTAATGTTAAAGTTGTCTCAGTTTGTTACAATTAATGTTAAAGAGGAATAACTTATGGCTTATCTTGTAAATGCCTTGAAAAAAGCATCTATTTTAATTAAGGATTTTTTATTTGTACATGACTAGAAGTTGGGAGTGTTTTGTTATTTGATATGCAGTGGTTTTAAATTAACTACTATGGATTGGAGTCTGTTACTAATTCCTTAATGGAATCTCATCTTCCTGATGGGGAATATAAATAGGAATGAATAGTCAACTAATGCAAGGTATAAAACTCGAAGTAATGCAGAGTGTAAGGCTAGGTTCTAATTTTTTTTAATTTGAGTTTTTTGAAACATGACAATTGGACAAAGTTTCCATTTTGATCTTGTAATGGTGAAGACATAGGGGTTGAGTTGATTTTCATTATTTGCCTTGGTTATTAGCAAGGTAATTTAAAATAGTGTTGAGATCAATCTTGTAGGAGAGTGGACACAAGAAGGAGGATCTCTGCAGGAGGAGAGTCTGCTGGACACTGTTTGAACAGCACTTAGACAAAAAAGAAGACTTCACCAGATGATGTCCAGAGTGTCAGCTGTATGAGAAGAGACTTCTGAAGCTTTAAATGGACAATTTATGGTTCCTTTTGGGTCTCTGTATCTGCACTTAATAAGGGAACTGGCCCCTTTTTACTTTGTCAGTGAGTCAGTCAACTCTTCCCTTCCTTCTCCCATATTAAGTCCCCAAAATTCCATTGAAAAGTACCTCAGTGGCACCGGTTCTGGGAATTCAGGTAACAGGAGTTAGGATGATGATTGAGCCAGTTAATGACCATTCCTCCCCCTCTGATGAAGAATTCAAACTAATGGTAAAACGCTTTGAGGAAAGAACAAAAAGTGTGGAAATATAATTCTTATTGAGAAAAAGAGGAGGAAATTGTGAGAGTCATATTTCCATAGAGAAGGAGAATAATACAGAGATTCAAAGAACTATTCCAGGAAGCAGTACACTGTAGGTGGGTGAGGGCTCAAGCAATAAGAAGTAAGTTGATGGCTCTAAAAAGACTCCAAATTCAAGATAAGGGTCGAGCCAGCTCAGACCAGTTAGGGTCAACCTGAGGACACCTGAAAAATGTTAGTGCGCCTGCTTAATGAACTTCATTACTATTATCTGCCACACCCCGAATAAAATGAGAGCCTCATTAACGAGTCATGGGATGTATGACCTCGGGAGGGGGAACATACTTGAGCATATCAAGGGGAAATATGTAAGGAGGGGTGTAACCCGGGAAGGAATGGACCAATCCGGGCCTGGGAGGTTTCACGCCAAATTTGAATGTATAAAAGCATGCTTGCCCTTGTGCTCAGGGCCTATCCCTCCCTAAGAGGGGTGGAGCCTGCTTCTGGCCAGAAAGGTCTAATCCTCTGGACTTTCTCTGTGATAAACTTTCTTGATACTAAATTTTAGGTGTCAAGCGTGTTTCTAACACACAACTTGTTCAGCCATTCCCCAACTGATGGGTATCCCCTAAATTTCCAATTCTTTACCACCACAAGAAGAGCAGTTATGAATATTTTTGTACATGTGGGTCTTTTCTCCATTTTTATGATCTCTTTGGGATACAGACCTAGTAGTGGTATTGCGGGATCAAGGGGTATGAACAATTTTATAGCCCTTTGGGCATAGTTTCAAATTGCTGAGGAGATAAATTTCCAAGAATACAATTGTATCACCCTCTAGAAATTATTTTTCAAATTACAGCATTTTATGCAATGGTTTCCCAAACATTCCAACAGGAGAAAAATCAGAAGCATAATAACATAAACAATGTTATAGATTTAAAACATGAAAAATTGCTAAATGACATCAATTCAGTTCATTTGTGAATTATCTTACATAAAAAATTCACTTCATTCAACTCTCAATTTGACACTCTAGACTGCATTCAGAGTAGAATTGAGTAATTCTGACCCAATTACCTTCAATTCTTATTCTTACAGTTCCTCATCACATTGCCTCAATGCTGAATTTTAAGTGTATTTACCCTTAAGGTCTGATATTTTTGCAGAGGGTCAAACATCACAATTACAAAGGGAGAACTGGATTTCTCACTGGGAGAAACTCAGTCTGATCCAATCTGGATTTACAGTTGCAAATGGTATATAGATCCTAATTTTCCTGAGAGCCATTTGCTACCAGCTCCTCAAAGTGTAGAGTCCATCACTTTCACTTAGTCTGGGGCTGCAGTTGGATCAAGGCAGTGTTTCTGCTCAGAAGGAGGAGGGGGTGAGTCTGGGAGGGAGGGAGGTGGGGGAGGCACTGGGGGGGAGGAGCTCTCAGAGATGACCAGCCTGGTGGGTGGTGGCCCAGGTGGAGCTGGAGCACTGGGGTGGAGTTTGGAGGCTGGGAGGAGTTTGGGGGAAGAGGGGATCATTGCATTGGAGAAGGCTTTCCACGTGATGGAGGAGTGGGCTTGGGAAGGAGAGGCAGTCAGGGTCCTTGAGTTCTGGCCCTGGGTGTGATTGGAGGAAAGGGCTCAGCCATCCTGGGGGCCTCAAGGGTTGGACCGGGTGGTGTCCTTGGGACTAGTAGGATCAGAGTGGGCTGGTGGGAAACAGGAAGTCTTTGAGCTGAGACTGCTCTGCCTTCCCTGGAGCTCAGATACTCTCCTTTTTCCTTTTGACCTGAGTTCTCTCTGCCTTCCCTGGGACCTAAGATCGCTCTGCCTTCCAGAAGCCCACTCTGTGCATGCAGATCCCAGGTAGGTCTGAGCCAGTGTTCCCACTTACATCCTGACCTTTATTTGCTGTCCTTGCCATTGGGTCTCATTCCCCAGGTCTGCCAGAAGCATGCCTCCCAGGCCTGGCTACCGGACCAGCTCCCTGCCCCTAAAACTTTTCCAGACTCCCAATCACTTCCTAAACATCCTGGCTGACCTTCCCCCCCCCACCCCCCCGCCCAAGATTTCTCATTGGGTCACACTTTCCCAAATTTCAGATTTTTCCCATAAGAATCCTGCCTTCACTCCCAGTCCCTGTAAGTATCCACAAGTCCTACCTCCTGCCTCAAGCCCCACCTTGGAGGCAGGAACCAAAGCTCTTTCCTGATTCCCCCTTGTCTGAATCTTGCCTCTTGGGCTGGTTCCCTATCAGATCCCAGCCATTTGGCTCCCTGGAGGGATTCCAAGCCTAAGCTGTACCAGAGGGTCCTAGGCATCCTCCCCAGATCCTAGCTAGACCTCAGGACACAGTCATCCTTACCTGCCCAAGCTTAATGTCCATTTGGAACACTTCTTCCAATCAAGTGTCCCTGACCTCCCTGTCATGAGCATTTAGGGTTAAAGTCGGAGGCATTTAGGGTCAGGGTTAGACTGTCCTGCCTCCCAGATCCCACCCCTGCTCCCCTGCCCCAGGCCTCCTGCTCCCCCAGCCCCACATCTTTAAGAGCTCTCGGGTCCCACACAGGCTGCTGAATCCCAGCCTGGGTTTTGTCTCCCAGTCTCAGGCTTTCCTTGGCTGCTCCATTCCAGAGCCCTCCCCTTCCTCAGCCTTCCCTAACCTCCCTCCCTGCTAGATCTAGCAGTCAGTCTATTGTTTAAATAATGTGTGTTAATTAAGGAGAGGGGATGCAGGGAGAGCAGAGGATCAGTTCCAGGGAGAGCTCTGTCTCAGGGGTCATTGAGACTCTGACTGGTCTCATCCTGTCTGGGATCCCAAGCTTCATCTTCCTCTGAGGGCTCTGTAGGAGGATGGGGGAAAAGAGGGGTACAGAAGAGAAGTAAGAGGAGGGAAGTAGTTTTCCTTTTGAGATTGGCTTCATTTCCTACCCTGACCCTCTCTGCTGCTTCCCTCCCTCTACAGGTTGGAGTCCTTTCCCTGAGGGCAAGGCCTGGGTCTTCCTAACTCCTATGGGACCTTGCCCTCTGTAAATTCCAGTTGGGCAGCCTCCTGCCTATGAAGAGAGGAGAAAGAGCTCTTCTCTGGGATCCGTCTCCCTCCCCAGCTCAGTCTGCAGAGGAACAAAACCTACCCCAAGAAGGTATTGGGTCAAATCCAGACACTAAAGCTGGAGGGAAGTTAGAAGTTTTATTACGAGGCCCAACAAACAGCAAACGCCCAGAGTATGAGCACCAAGGCAGTCAGCCTAGCATTAAGATTACAGGTGGGGCAGATGGGCTTTCTGTGCAGAAGGAAAGAAGGAAAGGACTTTCCAGGTGGCTCCAGGCTGTCTCATGGTCATCAGAAAGGCATAGAATTAGAACATCCCATGATTACTTGGGACATCGGTTAGTGAGAGTGTTGGCTGCTGCTCTATTGGTGGGGCCATAAAGGGTGGGGGAAGCAGATGCCTGGGGTAGATAAGGTCCAGGGATAAGATGAAGGGACTTTACAAAATGGAGTCACTTTGGTTACTTTGCTACCTACACAGGGAGCCTGGATTGAGAGAGAATGGCTCCTGGGAGCAGCCGAGCCCCAGCCCAGGTGAGTGCAGTCTATCCACAGACTTGGCCAACATCAGCAATCCAGTCATTTCCATAGACATAGAAGATGGTCTATGAAACTGGCAGTGCCTGCTTTAGGGATCATTTCTGTACAAAAATAGGCATGAAATTGAATGCAGTGGTAACAACACTACCCTGCTCTTTTCCATGTTTTAAACTGATTCATTGGGTCCTTGATATATTGAGCACTGCTCCCCCCCATGCTGCCCTCCCCTGTTTGTTTTTAAGTTCTCCCTCATTATAGCTGTCTAACAAGGGTGACCACTTCACTCACTAGTCTCTATTACCAAGGGATTATATTTTTGCTTTCTTAATGGCTGCCTGGTATCGTACACACACACACACACACACACACACACACACACACACACACACACA
>NW_020945911.1:0-1854 GCF_900497805.2 Vombatus ursinus
CCCTTTCCTTTTTTAGAAGATGCCACTGAACCTCATGAAAACTAAGTGACACAGGTAATTGTCTAAGGTGACACAGGTAATTAGGTGGGATTGGGAAAGGAGTGGGGAGAAAAGAGGGTGGGGAGTAGGAGAAAAAAGGAGAAGGTGGGAGGTGGAGGAGGGGCAGAGACTGGGAAAAGGTCTGGGGGGAGGGGCTAAGGAGGAGGCGAAGAATGGATGGGGCGGGGAGCCCAGCAGGGAGGAGGCTGGACAGCTCCAAGGTTGGTCTCTCCCCTCCAGCTGCAGTGCCCTGCTGTGAGGTTCTCATTCCAAGTTCCACTTGGCAGGTTTAGGGCAGACACAGTCTGCCTGCTTCCTCCGTGGAGCCTCTGCCTGCACTTGGTACACCTGCTGGCAGGTGAGGAAGGAAAAGGGCCTCAGTAATGGCCCAGTTGGACAGACAGGCCCCAGTCACATGCTTGCTCCACAGATTTACTGGGAGTTTGGCAAGTGTTTCTACTCACTTATCCCTCTCTAACCTGCACTGGCACTCGAGGACACACACACACACACACACACACACACACACACACACACTGCATTAAAAAAATTCAAATTCTTTAAAGAGTTGGGCAATAACCCACCAGGTATATCGTGAGGATCAAATGAGGTCATATGTGTAAAAGTGCTCAACACAGCACCTGGTACATAGTAGGCACTTAATAAATGCTCATTCTCTTCCCTGCAGCATACAGTCATCGATAGGGGGCTGGCCTTGAAGTAGTCCTGGATCCAAGGCCTTCCTCTGACACATACCGGCTGTAAGAACATGGGCAAGTCACCACCTGCTGAATGCCCTGTGCAGGGAGCTGCTCTTTAAAGCTACACCACCTTGTAGACATTGGCTGGGCTCATCTCTGGAGGAAGCTTCCCCATGGGCGGATACCTACACCCATGAAATCACAAGGCAGGACCACCTCCCCCCATTCCAAGAAAAACTAAAATAAGCAAAACAACATGAAAAGATAAGATAGAGAATAGAGCAGGGTTTTCTGGAGAAGGAAAATCAGTATCAAGATACTAAGACACCGATCCCAACCTAATGCTAACAGTCACTGCTCAATTCAATCCACATGAGACCAGCTTTTGTCCCTCAGGTCAGGGAGCTTCTTCCTTAGTCCAAAAGTTGAAGAAGAAGTCAGTCACCATTCCCCCCCCCCATCCCCACTTTAGGCTCTAGGATATTTGAAACAATAATTAGGACTATTATAATATCACTAATGAACCTAATTCTCCCAATTCTAGATCCACAGCTAAGAACCGACTCCAAGGCTATGGAGAAAGAAAACCTCCCATGGTGGAGAGGAAAGCTTCCTTTCATCCCTGCATCAGTCCCAAGAGGTCTGTCTTTTTTGGCTTTAGGTGAACTCTCAAGCTACAGGAGGGTGAATCAGGCTCCCTAGTCAAAATAATGAAGATAAAGCACACTACTATGGGAATATGAATTTGGAAATTAAAGCATATTTTCTGATTTCATAGGTGTGACAAATGCCCCTGTGGAAACTTCCTCCTGTGATGGAGATCAACAGATCAAATCAGTGAGTTGCCTGGAGACACTGAGGTTAAGTGACTTATCCATGGTCACACAGCCAGCATGTGTCACAGGCAGGAAATGAACCCAGGTGTTCCTGTTTCCAAGGCCAGCCTTATATCCACTTGACCAGGCTGCCACTCAAGGACAGCGGACAGTGGGACACCAAGGATTGACAGTCAACCACAATGGCCAGGGCCCTTCTAGGGGACCATGGGGCTCACCTCTGCACCGCCTCAGCTGACCTACAAGCCCCTGGGGGAGGGACTCAGCCCTCTTGCAAA
>NW_020945912.1:0-1852 GCF_900497805.2 Vombatus ursinus
TTTGCAAGAGGGCTGAGTCCCTCCCCCAGGGGCTTGTAGGTCAGCTGAGGCGGTGCAGAGGTGAGCCCCATGGTCCCCTAGAAGGGCCCTGGCCATTGTGGTTGACTGTCAATCCTTGGTGTCCCACTGTCCGCTGTCCTTGAGTGGCAGCCTGGTCAAGTGGATATAAGGCTGGCCTTGGAAACAGGAACACCTGGGTTCATTTCCTGCCTGTGACACATGCTGGCTGTGTGACCATGGATAAGTCACTTAACCTCAGTGTCTCCAGGCAACTCACTGATTTGATCTGTTGATCTCCATCACAGGAGGAAGTTTCCACAGGGGCATTTGTCACACCTATGAAATCAGAAAATATGCTTTAATTTCCAAATTCATATTCCCATAGTAGTGTGCTTTATCTTCATTATTTTGACTAGGGAGCCTGATTCACCCTCCTGTAGCTTGAGAGTTCACCTAAAGCCAAAAAAGACAGACCTCTTGGGACTGATGCAGGGATGAAAGGAAGCTTTCCTCTCCACCATGGGAGGTTTTCTTTCTCCATAGCCTTGGAGTCGGTTCTTAGCTGTGGATCTAGAATTGGGAGAATTAGGTTCATTAGTGATATTATAATAGTCCTAATTATTGTTTCAAATATCCTAGAGCCTAAAGTGGGGATGGGGGGGGGGAATGGTGACTGACTTCTTCTTCAACTTTTGGACTAAGGAAGAAGCTCCCTGACCTGAGGGACAAAAGCTGGTCTCATGTGGATTGAATTGAGCAGTGACTGTTAGCATTAGGTTGGGATCGGTGTCTTAGTATCTTGATACTGATTTTCCTTCTCCAGAAAACCCTGCTCTATTCTCTATCTTATCTTTTCATGTTGTTTTGCTTATTTTAGTTTTTCTTGGAATGGGGGGAGGTGGTCCTGCCTTGTGATTTCATGGGTGTAGGTATCCGCCCATGGGGAAGCTTCCTCCAGAGATGAGCCCAGCCAATGTCTACAAGGTGGTGTAGCTTTAAAGAGCAGCTCCCTGCACAGGGCATTCAGCAGGTGGTGACTTGCCCATGTTCTTACAGCCGGTATGTGTCAGAGGAAGGCCTTGGATCCAGGACTACTTCAAGGCCAGCCCCCTATCGATGACTGTATGCTGCAGGGAAGAGAATGAGCATTTATTAAGTGCCTACTATGTACCAGGTGCTGTGTTGAGCACTTTTACACATATGACCTCATTTGATCCTCACGATATACCTGGTGGGTTATTGCCCAACTCTTTAAAGAATTTGAATTTTTTTAATGCAGTGTGTGTGTGTGTGTGTGTGTGTGTGTGTGTGTGTGTCCTCGAGTGCCAGTGCAGGTTAGAGAGGGATAAGTGAGTAGAAACACTTGCCAAACTCCCAGTAAATCTGTGGAGCAAGCATGTGACTGGGGCCTGTCTGTCCAACTGGGCCATTACTGAGGCCCTTTTCCTTCCTCACCTGCCAGCAGGTGTACCAAGTGCAGGCAGAGGCTCCACGGAGGAAGCAGGCAGACTGTGTCTGCCCTAAACCTGCCAAGTGGAACTTGGAATGAGAACCTCACAGCAGGGCACTGCAGCTGGAGGGGAGAGACCAACCTTGGAGCTGTCCAGCCTCCTCCCTGCTGGGCTCCCCGCCCCATCCATTCTTCGCCTCCTCCTTAGCCCCTCCCCCCAGACCTTTTCCCAGTCTCTGCCCCTCCTCCACCTCCCACCTTCTCCTTTTTTCTCCTACTCCCCACCCTCTTTTCTCCCCACTCCTTTCCCAATCCCACCTAATTACCTGTGTCACCTTAGACAATTACCTGTGTCACTTAGTTTTCATGAGGTTCAGTGGCATCTTCTAAAAAAGGAAAGGG
>NW_020945913.1:0-1756 GCF_900497805.2 Vombatus ursinus
TGGGAAGGCAGGAGAATCAGGGAAGGTGGGATAAAACAGATCAGGTGGGCAGAATGCTTCAGCAGATACTGGGCAGAAAAATGGTATGGACACCTCAGTGCCTCTTCAAGGGAGATTTTTAAGGGGTCCAATGCAGTGGAACTTTTGAACTGGACAGTAGGATCAAATGATCTAGAGTGAGATACAGGGTTAGATCTCCTGGGAGAAACATGTCACATTCATGTCGGATCATCAAATAGTGCTGGGGGGGGGGGTGCAGGGAGCGGGGGAATGCAATGAGTTACCTGTGAAAGCTCTAAAGAAGAAGATGGCTGAAATTGAATCATGAGATAGAAATTCCAGCGGGACATAAGGAGACTCCTTGACTTAAAAAAGGTTACTGATGGAACTGCCAAGCCTCCAAAACTCAAGATCATAAAGAATGAATTGGAAAACAAGGATGAGGGGGTAAGGGAGGGAGAAGGGGAAAGGTGGCATGGAAATGGCCAAGAAATGGGGGGTGAGGCAGGGAAGGGTCTGAAACTGGGCAAGACAAGATGGTCACACAGAGCCCATGGTTTCAGGGAAGAGGGCCCAACGTTTGGATGGATATGGAGATATCATGGTATGATGAAACCAGGCATGATAAGGCTCACTAGTCAGAGCCCAGGATGACAGGGGTGGGAACATGGTCGGGCCTAGACTTATAAACTCCTGATTAAAAACCCACCTCCCCATGCAAGGAGCTGCTCTGCCCTTCACCTGCTCTGATTCTGGGAACACCTGCCCTCCTACCACCTGTCCTTCCCCAGGTCTGTGCTTGAGAGCAAGTAGCCTCCCTCCCCAGCTTAGAATATTCCAGAGCCCTGGGTTCTGGTGTCAGCTCTGCTGCTAACTGTCACTGGCCCCTTCTCTGGGCCTCAGCCTTCTCCCCTGGAAAAGGAGGGCATTGGGTTAGTTGGGATCTAAAGGGCCCTTCAGCTCTGACAGCCTGGGATTCCAGCCATGGCTGAGGCTCAGGGGAGAGAGAATGCAGAGATGATGAAGCCAAGGGCAGGAAGGCACAGGGACCATCTGGCTTTGCTTCCTTCCATGGCCACTTTCCTAACTCTCATCCCACCCATTTTTTTCTCTAGATCCTGGAGGAAGCCAGGTGTGAGAGCGGGATGGATCAGAAAAAAAAAAATCCATTGGGAAAACAACTCCAAAGCCAAACTCTACTGAAAGTGTGTTAGTAAAGTCATCTCTGCCTATGTAAAGGGCACAATGGCTTGTATATGTGGAAGGCAGCATGCTGAGTTAGAAAAGAGCATGGGTGAGATACAGGCCCTGGGTTCGATTCCCAATTTTTGCCACTAAATTCCCTGTGTGACCTCTCACCTCCCCCAAGCTACTCTCTCAGAGTTTACAGAACTGACAAATTGTATGTCTGCATAGGCTGAGGGATGAACTCCTACATCTGGCCCCTCCCCTGCCCTCAAAATATGGGAGCAGAACTAGGTGAGACTGCCAAGGATTATCCTGGAGGAAAGGGGGTGTAAGGTAAGGTGATAGGAGAGGTTGGGAAAGGGGGAAGAAAGGGGAGCAGAGAAAGAAGAGAGGACGGCATGGGGAGGAGGAAGGGCAAGAGTGCATCACAGGGTCATAAAGTTAATCTTCCAGGGCCCACAGAGTCCACCAGTCCAACAGCCATGAAACCGAAGGCCAGGAAAGTTCAGTGACTTGTCTGATATTACAAATGTGAGAAATCAAAGATGGTATTTGGTCCCAGGTCCTC
>NW_020945914.1:0-1288 GCF_900497805.2 Vombatus ursinus
TTGAATGAGGAAAAACCTTTTTAATTTTATGAAATCAAAGTTTAAATTTCTTATTTGGTTAATTCTTTGCCCCTCCCTCCCCATGATTATGAAAGTCATCTCCTACTGTTCTCTAATTTTTTTATTAGAACTGTATCTCTTACTGTTCTCTAATGTCATAATAATCTTGATGGTGTGTGGTTTTTTTGGGGGGGGGGGAGCTTTATGTGGTTATAAAATACTTGACTCATTTCATGAACGTATTGATCAGAACTGGGCTAAGGAACGAATCCTGTAGCGTTCTACTTAAACTTTCCCTGTTAGTCATTACTCTTTGGATCCAGTCATTAGACCTGTTCTGAACCCACTTCATTTTAGTCTCTTCCAAACTATATCTCTCTACCTTGTCCACAAAGATGGCTTAATATAGATGAAGGGAATAAGGATTAGTTTCTCCTACATAAATGATACCTCTAAACCATACTGGTACCTTAGAAAAACTATAATGATCTTGTATTGTATTTTCGCAGACAGCATCTGTCTGTTCACTCCAAATCAATAAATATTGACTAAGTCCTATCCATGTGCAAGATGCCAGAGAGACAAAGTGAAAAACTATTTAGAGCCCTGAGCTGGAGATGCTCCTGATGCAGGGCCCCACTTGGGTGGCAGGCAGAGAAAGTATGGAAAGCAGCTCTGGCTCAGGGCTCTAAATAGTTTTTCACTTTGTCTCTCTGGCATCTTGCACATGGATAGGACTTAGTCAATATTTATTGATTTGGAGTGAACAGACAGATGCTGTCTGCGAAAATACAATACAAGATCATTATAGTTTTTCTAAGGTACCAGTATGGTTTAGAGGTATCATTTATGTAGGAGAAACTAATCCTTATTCCCTTCATCTATATTAAGCCATCTTTGTGGACAAGGTAGAGAGATATAGTTTGGAAGAGACTAAAATGAAGTGGGTTCAGAACAGGTCTAATGACTGGATCCAAAGAGTAATGACTAACAGGGAAAGTTTAAGTAGAACGCTACAGGATTCGTTCCTTAGCCCAGTTCTGATCAATACGTTCATGAAATGAGTCAAGTATTTTATAACCACATAAAGCTCCCCCCCCCAAAAAAACCACACACCATCAAGATTATTATGACATTAGAGAACAGTAAGAGATACAGTTCTAATAAAAAAATTAGAGAACAGTAGGAGATGACTTTCATAATCATGGGGAGGGAGGGGCAAAGAATTAACCAAATAAGAAATTTAAACTTTGATTTCATAAAATTAAAAAGGTTTTTCCTCATTCAA
>NW_020945915.1:0-1587 GCF_900497805.2 Vombatus ursinus
TGTGTGTGTGTGTGTGTGTGTGTGTGTGTGTGTGTGTGTGTGTGTGTTTAAGCACTTTACTGGCAAAGTAGGAGGAAGCTTAGGAGTCTTCCAGCTCTAAATGTGTAATCTTGTGACTTGAACTTGAACTTACAAGTGATTTGAGGCTTCTGTAGCTGTGTAAATAACTTAGATAAACAAAGAAAAATTTGTGAAAATTGCACTGCTCAAGCACAGGAAAAGAATGAACACATATATGAATTAGCATCTCAGAAATGAGGGCCATTTTATTGTTTGTTTTAGGATTATAAAGTCTAAACAGGAGGGTTACTCTTAACCAAGCACAGCTAGGAGTTAATGTCTCCCCTCCATACCCAACCAACTGGTATAAAGGGGTATTTGTGTGTAGTAGGGGGGAGTTGGATCAGGATGCCCCTGATTGATTTGACTTGTACCCCTTACAGCCCAGATGATATAATCACAAAAAGTAAGGGACACCTAACAGAGAGGAGGAGGTCTTCATGTGTTAAACTATTCACTAAAGTGAGTCGATCCCTATTAAAGTTCATGAATTATGAGAGAATTCTCCGATGGAATTGAAGGGGCAATTTGCCATTACCTGGCAAAAGATTGGCCAGTCCCCTGGTGGCCTTTAGAAAAAAAAAATCTGTCTTGCCAGCTCTGGAATTAGTCAAGGAGAGAGAAAGGCATCTTTGTGAAGTATGCCTCTCTGTGCCTCTACTAGAAGGCAACAGCAGAGGGTTATTTCTCATTCCTCCGTCCCCTCTCTGTCCCACATTGGTCATCACCTTTACAGAGGCATTCCTTGCCCGGTAGGAAATATTGTACCCAGCAGCGTGAGAAGTAGTCAGTGAGGAGAATGATTCCTGACAGCAGAGAAGAGAGCCAGGTATGGATTCAAGAGCAAATTAGCGCAGATTGTCAAGGTTTAAACTACGGAGATGAGCAGGCCCAGGGAGTCCGGCTGAGAAACTTGCCCAGCAAAGACTCTGTATCCAGAAGGGGAAAGCGAAGGGACTTTGGAGCCTTGCAGGGCCAGAGGTGAGAGCTGCCTTGGCCGTGTGTATTCTGTCTATGTGTGTTTCAGCATCCTGGCTTCCTTCAAGTCCCAGCTAAAATCTTATCTTCTACATGAAGACTTTCTTGGACCCCCCCTTACTACTGGTACCTCCCCTCTGTTGATTATCTCAATTTTATCCTGTACAGTATATATCTCATTTGTTTGTAATTATTTCATGTTGTCTCTCCCATTAGACTGTAATTGCCGAGAGAGGGGGAGACAGAGAGAGAGAGAGAGAGAACTCTTTTTTACGTGTCTTTGTATCTCCTGCACTTAGCACAGTGCCTGGCACATAGCAGGCACTTAATAAATATTATTGAATGACTGACTGACTAGTCCATTCTAAATGTGTTCCCGCTTACACCACTGAGGCTGTATGTGTTTGTGGGAAAGCACACCCCAAGTTTATGGGGGGAATGCTTTGTTATTTACTGCGCTGTCTTAGTAAATGCCTTCGCTTTGAGCTAATTGCATCCGCTAACTAACCGACTATTAAAGGTAAGTGTACCAGTCTGAGCGGATTGGTA
>NW_020945916.1:0-1587 GCF_900497805.2 Vombatus ursinus
TGTGTGTGTGTGTGTGTGTGTGTGTGTGTGTGTGTGTGTGTGTGTGTTTAAGCACTTTACTGGCAAAGTAGGAGGAAGCTTAGGAGTCTTCCAGCTCTAAATGTGTAATCTTGTGACTTGAACTTGAACTTACAAGTGATTTGAGGCTTCTGTAGCTGTGTAAATAACTTAGATAAACAAAGAAAAATTTGTGAAAATTGCACTGCTCAAGCACAGGAAAAGAATGAACACATATATGAATTAGCATCTCAGAAATGAGGGCCATTTTATTGTTTGTTTTAGGATTATAAAGTCTAAACAGGAGGGTTACTCTTAACCAAGCACAGCTAGGAGTTAATGTCTCCCCTCCATACCCAACCAACTGGTATAAAGGGGTATTTGTGTGTAGTAGGGGGGAGTTGGATCAGGATGCCCCTGATTGATTTGACTTGTACCCCTTACAGCCCAGATGATATAATCACAAAAAGTAAGGGACACCTAACAGAGAGGAGGAGGTCTTCATGTGTTAAACTATTCACTAAAGTGAGTCGATCCCTATTAAAGTTCATGAATTATGAGAGAATTCTCCGATGGAATTGAAGGGGCAATTTGCCATTACCTGGCAAAAGATTGGCCAGTCCCCTGGTGGCCTTTAGAAAAAAAAAATCTGTCTTGCCAGCTCTGGAATTAGTCAAGGAGAGAGAAAGGCATCTTTGTGAAGTATGCCTCTCTGTGCCTCTACTAGAAGGCAACAGCAGAGGGTTATTTCTCATTCCTCCGTCCCCTCTCTGTCCCACATTGGTCATCACCTTTACAGAGGCATTCCTTGCCCGGTAGGAAATATTGTACCCAGCAGCGTGAGAAGTAGTCAGTGAGGAGAATGATTCCTGACAGCAGAGAAGAGAGCCAGGTATGGATTCAAGAGCAAATTAGCGCAGATTGTCAAGGTTTAAACTACGGAGATGAGCAGGCCCAGGGAGTCCGGCTGAGAAACTTGCCCAGCAAAGACTCTGTATCCAGAAGGGGAAAGCGAAGGGACTTTGGAGCCTTGCAGGGCCAGAGGTGAGAGCTGCCTTGGCCGTGTGTATTCTGTCTATGTGTGTTTCAGCATCCTGGCTTCCTTCAAGTCCCAGCTAAAATCTTATCTTCTACATGAAGACTTTCTTGGACCCCCCCTTACTACTGGTACCTCCCCTCTGTTGATTATCTCAATTTTATCCTGTACAGTATATATCTCATTTGTTTGTAATTATTTCATGTTGTCTCTCCCATTAGACTGTAATTGCCGAGAGAGGGGGAGACAGAGAGAGAGAGAGAGAGAACTCTTTTTTACGTGTCTTTGTATCTCCTGCACTTAGCACAGTGCCTGGCACATAGCAGGCACTTAATAAATATTATTGAATGACTGACTGACTAGTCCATTCTAAATGTGTTCCCGCTTACACCACTGAGGCTGTATGTGTTTGTGGGAAAGCACACCCCAAGTTTATGGGGGGAATGCTTTGTTATTTACTGCGCTGTCTTAGTAAATGCCTTCGCTTTGAGCTAATTGCATCCGCTGACTAACCGACTATTAAAGGTAAGTGTACCAGTCTGAGCGGATTGGTA
>NW_020945917.1:0-11524 GCF_900497805.2 Vombatus ursinus
CCCTCTGGTTCCAGGACCTCAGGATTTTCCTTGATAATTTCTTGAAAGATGCTTTCCAGCATCTTTTTTTTTTATCATAGCTTTCAGTTAGTCCAATAATTTTTAAATTTTCTCTCTTGGATCTATCTTCCAGGTCGGTTGTTTTTCCACTCAGGTATTGTACATTTTCTTCTATTTTTCATTCTTTTAATTTTGTTTAACTGTATCTTGATGTTTTATAGAGTCATTAGCTTCGACTTGCCCAACTCTAATTTTTAAGAAATTATTTTCTTCAATTAGTTTTTGTACCTCCTATTCCATTTGGCCAATTCTACTTTTTTGGGAGTTATTTTCTTCAGTGTATTTTTTTTTCCATTTTAACCAAATGTATTTTTAAGTACTTGTTTTCTGCAGTCAATTTTTGTCCTTCCTTTTCCAAGCTGTTGATTCTCTCTTGCATACCTCTTATTTCTTTTCCCAATTTTTCTTCTACCTCTCTTATTTGACTTTTAAAATACTTCTTGATCTCTTCCAAGGAAGCTGTTTGGGCTCGAAACCAATCCGTATTACCCTTTGGGATTTCAGATTATGTATATTGACAGTGTTGTTTTTTTCTGAGTTTGTATTTTGGTCTTCCCTGTCCACATAAAAGTTCTCTATGGTTAAGGGTCTTTTTTTTTTTTTTTTTTGCTCATGATATTTCCCTTTTTCCTAGTTTTTAAAGTTGAACTCTCCTGCTAGAGGACAAAAGGCATTGTTCTCCTGTTTTGTGTGCTGAGACCTTTGGTGCTAATCATTGGAGGTTGTGAGGGGTCTGCAAGCTTACCTGGTGCTGAGCTGAGGTCCTAGTGGTTGTTTCTGTTGTGTGTGAGGTTAAATAGGGTTTTTCTGTTTCCCTGGGCTATGCTGAAGCATATGGAGGTCCACCACTGAAAGATGACTGTCTATCCAGGTCTACCCTGAAGCACGAAGCAAATTGAAATCTAGCTGCTGAAAGATGCCTGCCAGCCTGGAACTCTGCTGGAGCAAGGGAAGGTGTGGCTGCTAGAGAACACCTGCATATACAGGACTGTGCTGAAGCACAGGGAGGTCTGGCTGCTGGAAGGTGCCCACCTGTCTGGGGCTACATCAGCACATATGGTGGTTCTCTGAGCTGGAATCTGCCAGTTCCTTTGGCTATGCTAAGGCACATGGGGTTTCTTGGTCTTGACAATTGCTTGCTCCACTGCTCTAGGGCTCAAGATCTCTCATTGATTTACTGATATGGAGCCTGCCTCCTGCTTGCTGGTATTCCTCCTATCCTAGACTGTGCTCTCCTTTTACCTAAGTGATACAGAAATTTTTGGTGATCCTCTAAGTCTCCTGGATCAAAATACTGTTTCACCCCAGCTTTCCACTGGCTCAGCTATTCTAGGATCTGTTCTGGGGTGCCATTTTATTGCTATTCCTGGAAGAGAATGGGAGAGGGACAACAATCTATTGCTTGTTCTGCCATCTGCTTCTGTATCCCAAAGAGATACTAAAAAAAAAGAATTGGAATTTGAGAGGAGACCCATCAACTGAATAATGGCTGAATAAGTTTTGGAATATGAAAGTAACTATTGTGCTATAAGAAATGACGAGCAGTATGCTCTCAGAAAAATCTGGAATGACTTATATGAACTGATGCCTAGTGAAATGAGCAGAGCCAGTAGAATATTGTACACAGTAACAACAACACTATGCAATGATCAACTATGACAGACTTTGCTCTTCTCAGCTAAATGGTGATCAAAGACAATTCCAAAAGACTTGTGATGGAAAATTCTATCCACATCCAGACAAAACTATGGAATCTGAATGCAGATTGAAGCATACTATTTTCACTTGTTTGTTATTTGTTTTGTTTTCTCTTTTTTTCTAATTTCTTTTATATAACACTACTAATATGAAAATATGTCTAGCATGATTTTACATATATAGCCTATATCAAATAGTTTGATGTCTTAAGGAAGGTCTATGGAAGGGAGGTTTGGGAGGGAGGAAGAAAAAATTAGAATCAAAATCTTATCAAAATGGGGCAGTTAGGTGGTGCAGTAGATACAGCACCAGTTGTGGAGTCAAGAGGACCTGAGTTCAAATCTGGCCTCAGACACTTGACACTTACTAGTTGTGTGACCCTGGGCAAGTCACTTAACCCTGTTGCCTAACCAAAAAAAAAATTTTATCAAATGAATGTTGAAAATTTTGTTTACATGCAATTGGGAAAAATAAATGCTATTAATAGGGGAAAATGAAAAATGACAAAAAGAAAGTTTATTGACAGGCTCAAATATGAAAAATCACTATGGGGGCATTTAGATGATGTTAGAAGGAGTATCACAAACAAAAAAATGTAAAAATGTGTAAAAAAATTACAATATTTATTTTAAAATCAGTTAAATACAAATAACCCATTTGTTTTTTTCACTGTATTTTATTTATTTCATTAAATATTTCCATATATGTATATATATATAATTCATTTCAGAAAAAAAACCCTGCTTTTTGAAATTTTCTCCCTTCTTCCTGCCTGTCCTTCACTCCTCAAGAAACCAAGGAATATATCAATTATAAATTATAATTTCTATCAATCATGTTGCCAAAAAAAACACATAAAAGAAGAAACAATGAAAACAATATTAGCAAAAAGTGCACTTAAATCAGAACACAGGGTTCATTAATTGTTACTCTAGAGCTAGCTCACATTTTTCAACATAAGTCTTTTGGAATTTTCTGAGATCATTGTCTTTATCAAAGTAGCTAAATTTTTCACAGTTGACCATCCTTACAATATTGTCATTTCTGTGTCCTATGTTCTTCTGCATCCTCTCCCTTCACTTTGTATCAGTTTAATTAACAATTCCCTGATATTTTCTGAAGATATCTTACTAGTTATTTTTTTAACATAATAATATTCCATTACAGTCAGATATCATAACTTATTTATTCATTCCCCAATTAGTAGACATCCTTTAAATTTCCAATTCTATGCCACTACCAAAAAAACTGCTATAAATATTTTTGTACAATTAGATCCTTTTCACTTTTCTTTAATTTTTGGGAAATAGACTAAATAACAGATTGCTTGGTCAAAGAGTATGTACCATTTTGTAGCCTTTGGGTGTAGTTTTAAAATGTTCTTGAGAAGAATTGGATCAGTTTACAAATCTACCAGCAGTGATTTGCATCCCAAATTGTTCCATAGACCCTGAAACATTTGTCATTTTCCTTTTCTATCACGTTGGCCAATCTGACAAAAAGTAAAGTTCTTTCCAGAGTTGTTTTAATATGCATTTCTATATGTGATTTAGAACTTTTTGTTTTATGTGGCTATGGAGAGTTTTGATTACTTCTTAATAATAACTGTATTTTTTGACCATTTATCATTGGGCAATGCTTTTTTTTTTATAAATTTATCTCAGTCCTCTATATAGTTGGTAAATGAGGCCTTTATCAGAGAAACTTTCACATTTTCCCCAGTTTTCTGCTTTCCTTCTAATCTTGGCTGCATGGAGTTTGTGGATTTTTTTTTTAATATTATGTAATCAAAGTTATCCATTTTCCTTCCCAAAATCTTCTGTCTCTTATTTGGTCATAAACTCTTCCTTTACCCATAGATATGACTGGTATATTTTCTCATGCTTCCTTAAATTATTTATGCTATCATCCTTTATATATAAATCATTCATCCATTTTGAACTTATTATTGCATACAGTGTTAGTTGTTGACCTATGCCTAGTTTCTTCCAAACTGCTTTCTAGTTTGACTTGCAATTTTTGTCAAATGATGATTTTTTTTGCTTCCAAAGATTGGATCTTTGTGTTTATTGAACACTAGATTACTATCATAATTTACTTTGTTGTATAATGTACTTAATGTATTTCACTGATCCACTACTCCATTTCTTAGCCAACATGAGGTTGTTTTTTTTTATGATTGTTACTTTTTAACATGGCTTGAAATCTAGTGCTTCTGGGCTCTCTTTCTTCATATTTTTTTTTCCTTGATATGTTTGTCCTTTTATTCTTATTTTTTCTAGATTTTCTAATTGCTTGGCAATTGGATTGGTATAGTACTACACAAGCAAATTAATCAAAGTTGCATTGATATTTTGTTTACATTGGCTCAGTCTACTCATTAGCAATTAATATTTCTCTAATTCTTTAGATCTCTATGTGAAAAGATTTTTATAATTGTATTCATATAGTCCTTGTTTTTTTTTTCTTTGCTGGTAGATTCCCAGGTATTTTATATTGTCTTCAGTTGTTTTGAATGGAGTTTCTCTTCCTCTGTCTTGCTTCTTAATTGTTTCAACTGTTTTTAATTTATTTTCTAGGGTTCTCTAAGTATACCATCATACTATCTGCAAAGATTGACCACTTTGTTTCCTCATTGCACAATGTAATTACTTCAAATTCTTTTACTTGTCCTATTGATATAGTTATCATTTTAATATGATATTGAATAATAGTGGTGATAATGGACATCCTTGCTTTATCCCTGATATTATTTGAAAGACATCTAATTTACCCTTGGTGAGGATAGAAATCATTATGGGTTTTAGATAGATGCTACTCATAATTTGAAGAATGGTTCCATTAGTTCCTATGCTTTCTAGTTATTATTATTATTAGGAATGGGTGTTGTATTTTGTTAAAAGTTTTCTTCTGCATCTATTGTTATAATCATATTAATTTTGTTGTTTTTGTTATTGATATGGTCAATTATATTTATTGTTTTAATAATATTAAACCAACCTGAAATTTCTTCCTAAGCATCTGATCTTTTTGACATTTTGTTGTAATCCCCTGGATAGTATTTTATTTAATTTTTTGCTTCAATAATTATAAGGGGGTTTGGTTTATATATTTCTTTCTCTGTTTTGTTCTCCTTGGTTTAGGTATTTGCATAATAAAAGGGACAACTAAGACACCTCATTTACCTATTTTTCAAATAGTATCATATTCAGATTGATTATTCCTTAAACATTTGGTAAAATTGACTTGTAAATCCAGGTGTTCCTGGGCAGTTATTTTTATTTACGGCTCATTCAATTTCTTTTTGTAAGAAAGGACTAGTTATGTATTTTGTTTTTACACTTGGCTTTTATTGTCACTTTCATGACATGTTACATAATGAAGTAGAATAGTATTAATGAAAACAAAGATGAGAAGAATATATAGAGTAAACCAACTGTACACAAAAGATTTCTGTTAGATATGAATGAAGCAATTTTAATTGCTGTAATGCATGAATTCTCAAATGATTTGAAAGAGAGGAGCAAAACATTACAGGCTAGACCTTCTTTAGGTTAGTTCAATGGTTCATTTGTGGTATTAGAAGGAAGCATCTGTAGATTATTTAACAATTACCAGTCCTTCAATCAACAATTATTTATTAAGCAACTATTATGTGCTAGACATTGGGCTAAACACTATTCAAATATTATGTCGTTTGATCTTCACAACAATTTTAGAAGAGAGAGATGCTATTATTTCCCCATTTTACAGTTGAGAAAATGGAAGCAAACAGAGTTTAAATGATTTCAAAAGGGTCACAACTGTGAAATCATAGCAAAACAAACAAAAATGCTCCTGTTCTCAAGATCTTTCTTTGTAATGGGGTAGATAACACGCAAACACATACTCACAAACAGGAAATATAGAGGATATAGGGGATATAATTAACAGAGGAAAGGCATTATTATTAATAGTACTCAAGAAAGGCTTTTTGTAGAAGGTGATATTTTAGCTAGGACTTGAAGAAAAACAAGGAGGTCAAAAAACAGAGATTAAAAAGTGAAAGAATTCCAGATATGGGAGACAGCCAATGAAATGTCCAGTTAGGAAATGTTGTTTTTTCTCCAAGGAATAAAAAGGTCAGAATTATTAAAATATAAGAAGACTGGAAGGTAGAAGGACAGGTCATGAAAGGGTTGAAATGACAAACAGAGGATTTTATATTTGATCCTGGATGAGATAGGAAGTCATTGGAATTTATTGAGGGTGTGTGTGTGTGTGTCTGTGTCTGTGTGTCTGTGTGTTGGTGTGTGTGTATTGTGTGAGACACGGTCAAACCTGCTCTTTAGAAAAGTAATGTTGATATCTGTACAGAGGACTGGAATGAGAAGGAACTTGATACAGGGAGAGTAATCGCAAGGGTCTTGAAATACTACAAATGTGAGGTAAAGTGCCAGAGTAAAGGCCAAAATTGGTATCTGAGCATTTTAAATTCTGTTTCACAGTTTCTAGTACATGGCATGTGCTATATAAATGTTAGCAATTGTTATCATTCTTATCATCATCATCATCATTACACAAAGAAAGATATTCTAGGAAATGTAGAAAATTAGGGAATGCATTTCACATATGGGGGTAGATATTGCAAAGGCACAAAAATGGGATATGGATTGCCACAAATGAGGAACAGAGAGGAGTCCAGTTTGGTTGGTTTTCAAAGTAGCTTGGACAGTAATGTCCAATGAGGCTGAAAAAGCAAGCTGGAACGAGGTGTTCTGTAGCTTTAAAAGTTAGACAGGGGAGTTCCTATTTTATTCTGAGAAAATAGGAAGTCATTGGGATTGGTGGGATAGAGGAATCACATGGTTATGTCTGCACTAATGGAAAATAGCTTTACAAGAGTGTGTAACATGGCAAATGTCTTGCCTGTTTCTATTTTTTTTTTATTTGTATAAATTAAAGTTGAATTAAGTTAGGGAAGGAAAATTTTTTTTAATTTCTGTTTTGTTTTTAATCAATAATGATAGGCTACTTAAAACTCTTTTTATACTAAATTTACTAATGAATTAAAGAAAAAAAGAAGACTTAACCTCTTAGGTCAACACGATAGTCCATTACTTCCAATATTCTGTCTTGAATGTTTTCTCAGATTGTTAATATCCTTCATGATACTAAATTCCAAAAGTTAGAGGAATGCTGTCAACATTTCCTAAATTTTCTTAACCTTCCAGTATGGTCCTATCACCCATGAATAGTAAATCCTGAGCATATGTAAATATGTGAAAACATGACAGATTTGTTATTTTTGTCAGTAGGAAGGGAGAGGAGACATCCTCAGCCAACCTGTTTATGGCTTAGTAGATGAATCCTAGGAAATTGTTTAACGTTACTCCTCAAACAGAGTGCTTAAAATGACCATATATTAAACATCCTCTATGAGAATAACATTAAAAAGATAGATGTAGAAGGTGTAAAATATGTATGTGCTCTGAAGAAACTGGAAATGGAATGTGTATACTTTGGAAGAGTATCACTGGCTCCAACCTTGTGTCAACCAGTTTTGCTTTTTCAAAGTTAACCCAGGGTTTTGAGACTCCACACTCAGTATTTGATTCACTGGGACATATTTGAATAAGTTCATTTTATTTTTTAATTCTGTATTACATTTGGAGTTAAGAATTTCTTGAGTTTACTGACTCCTATATGAAATAGGATTTCTTTTTTTGTCCTAAAATCAACCTCTTTTATATCATAAGGAATTCATTCTAGTTCCAGTATTCACAGGTTCCCAACTGTGCTCAATCTTTTCTTTTTCTTCATGATTTTATAAATTGAAAACTTATCTTGACTTATCCTGTGCCTTTATAGTTTGAAAATTCCTATATTTTAATGTCATTCTTGTATAGGATATCTAATGGACTGTCTTATTTAAGTGCCCTGCTTTGGGCCTTTTGTCCCTGAATACCATGTTCTAGCAGGTGAATTTAGTGAGACAGGGGAAACTTGCTCTGTTATTCCTGATTTTAACTGGCCTTCTTTCACTGTGTTTATTTTATTTCATTTTTTAGTGTTCACAACTTCTGCAATTTTTACGTTAACCTCTTTGTCCAATGACCTATTGTAAAGGTCAAGGCCCACAAACATGGGTTCTCTGAGTGAACATATTATGATACTGCAATCAACCATCTGCAGTTTTACAATATACCTATGTGTATTATTCCAAAAACAAGTGATTTAGTAAATACCTTAAAGTGATATCCTTGATAAAGACTAAGCCTTTAATTAAGCTGAAAGCCAAATTACCCCCACTATGCTAGGTAATGTAAAGGAAACAAGCATTAGAGTAGAAAAGTATTTCTTCTGCCTATTACCTAATTCACCAATACTTCAATCTCTTAATCCTCACATTCTTCAAAAGCAAAGCAATAATAATTTTACTGCTTGCTAAATAAAATGCAATGAAATATTCCTTTTAGTTTCTTGCTGACATTCTTTCTCAAGGAATATTAAGCAACATCTCCCTCAAAATCCATGATATCATTTATTTGAAATGAATTGACTTAGTAGTGGGTACAATAGAAAATTCATTGAATGATGTGGAACCAGTAGACCTGGGTTTGAATTCAGGTAACATCATTTACTAGTTTTATGGACTGGATTTTTCTGAGATTCCTTGTTAGTTATGTGATGGAAAATGATTAGATGTTTTATTTCTAAGGTTACTTGCAACTCTCACATTCTTTTGATATATACACATGCACATGCACACACACACACATAGAAACACACATGTGTATATTGATATCTATCTATCTATATGTCTATATAAGAAATAGACAATTCATGACAAATGGCATGCAAGTATGCAGATATGTGTGTATGTATATATATATAATATATGTGTGTGTGTATATAGTATATACATAGTGTGTACATATAGCATGTATATAGTGTGTGTATACATATGTATGTATGTATGCATGTATGAGTGTGTGTGTGTGTGTGTGTGTGTGTGTATTTGGAAGCAGCTTGGTGGTATCATGGATAGGTCCTGAAATCATATCTTACTGAGTTCTCATCTGGGCTTAGACACTTAATAGCTGTGTGACCCTGTGCAGGTTAATTATCCCTACTTGTCTTAGTTCTTCATCTGTAAAATGAACTAGAAAAGGAAATGGCAAACTATTCCAGTATCTTTGCCAACAAAAACCCAAATGGGGTCACAAATAGTTGGACACAACTGAAAAAACTGAGCAACAGCAACAAAATGTACTTATTTGTATGTATGTATGTACAATATATATGTATACATATGTATTTGTATATTCATATATACATATAAAAATAAAGAATTCTTAACAGTCTACACACGTAAACACATATACATATGTATGTGTATACATATATACTCTATTTTTTTCTTTTCTTCATTTCAAAAACCTCTTGATATCAACCATCACAATCTTCTTTTTATCCCAGTCATTTTTAAATGAGATTGAATTTCTCTTTCCCAAGAACAATCTCTTGATCCCATCCCCTACTTTCTTCTTCAGAAGATGGATCCCTCAATCATTCCTTCTTTCTCTCAAATCTTCTGCTTTTCACAATCCACTAATTTCTTCCCAATTGTACATTCTTTAGTGAAATCCTCGTAAACTTTATACTAAATATGACTTTCTACAAATCTTCCTAATTGTTATTTCACCACTCTTTTAATTGATTCCATCCTTTTTAACAAGTTATAAACTTCCATAGCAACATTCTAATCAAGAGTCCTTATTTCCTACTCTCAATATTTTCTATCAGGTGAAATCTATATCAATGCTTTAGTATGTCTTGCTCATATTAGCTACTATCCATATTTTCTCATGGAAATCTGGGACTGTGTTTTTTTTTTCTTTTTTCCCTTTTTTTTTTCACTGAAATTATGGTTGCACATGTAGTATAGCTCTGGATTTCTCAGTTACAGGAAACATTTTGGAGATCATGAACCCTAATTATATCAGAGTAGCAACATACTATTGCAATAAATTAATTTGAAAACAAGGTAATTTGGCTTTGTTCTTCACATCACTCTTTTAATATAACACCTTTATCTAAAGGAGACTTTTTCTCCTGGATTCTACATTTTCAAAGTAGAATCATGCAGAAAACATATATGCTGTGAACACTATGGATGAAGAACCATTGAACCTAAACCTGAATGGCCTTTTTTCAGAAGATCAGAAGAATGCCCTATAACTTAAAGAAATGTAAATGTCAGTCCTTATGCTCTGTCCAATTGTGTACATGCAAATTCAAATATGAACTAGGCAATATGACATCAAGGGAATGGACTACAGTGACAACTTCATATATTGCTAACTAGGAACAAGTTTTTATTATTGACATGTCCTCAATCCAGAGAGCAAATTGTACTTCAGCTATATATTTATAAGAGAAATGGATACTTTCAATAAGTAAATTGGAGGAATGCTCAGGCTGTGTCTATTTAAAAAAAAAGCTCCCCTCCCCCACTAACTATGAATGGAAGCTGTGTGGGCAAAAAAAATAAAATAAAAGTACTGACAAAAATCCAGGTTCCTCTATCTTACTTCTAACCCCAGAAGGACAGATAAAAAGAGGGTCAGGGCAATAATCAGAATGATAGGGGGACACTTTCAGACTTTTCCTATCCCAGGGAACAATGAATCATTTAACCTATAAGATAGCTTTTTATACTATCACTTAAAGAATGAATTATCAGTATAAATGAAACTGGAAGACATAAAAAAAATTCCAGCTAAATGGAGATATGACTCATAGGTTCTCTTCACAGAGACAAATGAAAAAAAATGAAGTTCCTCTTATTGTGTTCTGAAGTACAATAAGGAACAATATTTAGTGTCTTTTTATATCATCTTCCCCTGAAATATTAATGATTAGTGAAGATACAGGAACAAGAACATGATATCTATAGTTTACATGCTTATGTCTATTGCAGAGAGATATAATAAAGAATTAATAAAATTCTTCAAATCAAATCAGCATATATCATTATATTCCAATTCAAAAGTAAAGTTGGTCATAGAGGACTATGGAAACAAATAACAGCATAGATTTGTGGTTCCAGTGGTATGGATCTACTCCACCTGTACCATCTGCATACACACACACATACACACACACACACACACACACACTGAAAGTGACAAAAGACATAGATTCTGTGCACATAGGCAAATAAAAAAATGATTGCAGTTAGATTTGAAGTTATATACCTCTATATAACATAGATACTACTAGAAGGTAAGAGAATTTTATTCCTGAGGGAAAGAGGAAGAATGGGATAGCACCCCAGATGTTATCTATCCATACCTAAACCAGAATGCCTTAGACATCAACGTTCCTAAGTTCTTAGTGGAATTCAAGCTCTCCCTGTATCTTTTTCTATATCTTTGTCTTTCAATCTCTCTCTCTGCATTTCTGTTTTTGTATCTGTCTTTCTGTCTCTGGGTGTCTTTGTCTCTTTTATCTGTTTCTCTCACTTTGTCTCTTTCTGTGTTTCTGTCTCTGTCTGTCTCTGCCTCTTTGTCTCTCTGTCTGTCTGTCTCTGTCTCTCTGTTTCTGTCTTTGTCAGTCCCTTTCTCTGCTATTATCTCTCTCTCTCTCTCTCTTTCTCTCTCTCTCTTGCTCTCTCACTTACTCTCTGTCTCCCTTTCTCTTTGTCTCTCTCTCTTTTAGCTGAGTTTCCAAACAGTGGTTATGATAACCCTTGTAGAGGGAAGTTCCTTAAAAGTTGCTA
>NW_020945918.1:0-1954 GCF_900497805.2 Vombatus ursinus
TTTTTTTTTGTGAGATAATTTACCCCATTCTACCCCTCCCTTTCTCCTAGTATAATTGTCTCTCACCCCTTAATTTTATTCTCCAGATATGACCACTTCATCTTCAACTCACCCTGTGCCCTCTGTCTATCCATCTATCTATCCATCTATCTATCCATCTGTCTATCTATCTATCCATACATACATATAATTTTTCCCTCCAACTACCCTAATACTGACAAAGGTCTCATGAGTTATAAATATCATCTTTCCATGCAGGAATGTAAACAGTTCAACCTTAGTAAGTCTTTTATGATTTCTCTTTCCTGTTTGCCTCTTCATGTTCCACTTGAGTCTTATATTGGAAAATCAAATTTTCTATTCAACTCTGGGTTTTTCATCAAGAATTCTTGAAAGTCCTCTATTTCACTGAATGACCATTTTTTACCCTGAAGAATTATACTCAGTTTTGCTGGGTAGGTGATTCTTGGTTGTAATCCTATCTCCTTTGCCCTCCAGAATATTATATTCCATGCCCTGTGGTCCCTTAATGTAGAAGCAGCTAAATCTTGTGTTATCTTGATTGTGTTTCCACAATACTTGAATTGTTTCTTTCTGCCTGCTTGTAATGTTTTCTCCTTGACCTGGGAACTCTGGAATTTGGCTACAATATTCTTAGGAGTTTTCCTTTGGGGATCTCTTTCAGGAGGAGATCGCTGGATTATTTCAATTTCTATTTTGCCCTCTGGTTCTAAAATATCAGGGCAGTTTTCCTTGATCATTTCTTGAAAGATGATGTCTAGGCTCTTTTTTTGATCATGGCTTTCAGATAGTCCAATAATTTTTAAGTTCTCTCTCCTGGATCTATTTTCCAGGTCAGTTATTTTTCCAATGAGCTATTTCACATTGTTTTCTAATTTTTCATTCTTTTGGATTTGTTTTACAGTGTCTTGATTTCTCATAAAGTCACTAGCTTCCAATTGCTCTATTCTAATTATTAAGGAAGTATTTTCTTCAGTAAGCTTTTGGACTTCCTTTTCCATTTGGCCAATTTTGCTCTTTAGAGCATTCCTCTCTTCATTGGCTTTTTGGACCTCTTTTGCCGTTTGGGTTAGGGTACTTTTTAAGATTTTATTTTCTTCAGCATTTTTTTGGGTCTCCTTTAGCAAGCTGTCAACTTGTTTTTCATGATTTTCTTGCATCACTCTCATTTCTCTTCCCAGTTTTTCCTCTACTTCTCTTACTTGCTTCTCAAAATTCCTTTTGAGCTCTTCCAAGGTCTGAGACTGATTCATATTTTGCTTGGAAGTTTTGGATGTAGGAGCTTTGACTTTGTTTTCTTCTTCTGGTTGTATGTTTTGATCTTCTCTGTCACCAAAGTAAGATAATATAGTCTGACTCTTTTTGCACTGCTTGCTCATGATCCCAACCAATTATTTGAGTTTTAAAATCTTTGTTAAGGTAAGAGTCTATTTCCAATGTGGATAATGTACTGTCCCAAGCTTTGGGAGTTTGTACAGCTGTTTTCAGAGATACTTCTAGGGACCTGAAAATTTTCAGTTCTTCCAAGGTGCTTTGATAAGGGGCGAGGTGTTTTCTCTCTACCACCACAACAAACTCCACCAGACCAGCACTCCTCCTTGCCCCAGTACTGCCTCTCAGAGCTGTGACCCAGATCCAAGCATGGGCAAAGCAAGAGATTCCTGCCTCTTACCTGGCAAAGAGATCCTTGCAATCCGCCTCTGATCAGCCACTTGATTCTCCCTCAGTCTGTGGGCTGGAAGCTCAGAAGCCAGTCACTGCCTTTGGGGTGGCTGAGATCTAGCTTCTTCTCTCACCACAGTAACAGACTTTTCCCACTGACCTTCTAAGTTGTCTTTGGTGTTCATGGGTTGAGAAGTCTGGAAACCTCCACAGCTGCCTGCAATTCAGTCCTCTGAGGCCTGCTTCAGGGTTGCTGTGGCCTGCGTGCCCA
>NW_020945919.1:0-7863 GCF_900497805.2 Vombatus ursinus
TCAGTCCTCTGAGGCCTGCTTCAGGGTTGCTGTGGCCTGCGTGCCCACACCCAACTGCTCTCTTCACCCAGCCTGGCATGATATACCTTTCTGATCAGCCATCCAGGTTGTCTTGGGCTGGAAATTTGTTTTACTCTGTTTTTTTTGTGGGTTCTGCTGCTTTAGAATTTGTTTAGAACCATTTTTTGTAGGTATTTGGAGGGGTTTGGGGGAGAGCTTTAGCAAGTCACTACTTTCCCTCTGCCATCTTGGCTCTGCCCCCTCAAAATCTGTCTTACCCTACAGAAAATAGGGGGAGAAGTTCACAAGACAGCAGGGGAATGATAGAGAGGAGGGCAGATTGGGAAAGGGGGTAATCAGAAGCAAAGACTTCTGAGAAGGTACAGGGTAGAAAGAAGGAATAGAATAAATGGGGGAGGCAGGATAGGATTAGGGAAATAGAGTTAGTTTTTCACAACATGACTACTATGGAAGTGGTGTGTATAATTGCCCATGTAAAACCTATGTTGAGTGGCTTGCCTTTTCAATGAGGGTGGGTGGGGAGGGAGGAAGGGAGAAAATTTGGAACCCAAAGTTTTAAAAATACATGTTTAAAAATAAATGTTTTCACATGCAAGTGGGAAATAAGAAATACAGGAAATGGGGTACAGAAAATCTATCCTGCCCTACAAGGAAAATAGCAGGGGAAGGGGATAAGAAAAGGTGGGGAGAGATAGAAGGGAGGGCAGACTAGGGGAAGGGATATTCAACATACATGCCATCTTGAGGTGGGGGTAGGGGCAAGATGGGGTGAAAATTTGGAACTCAAAATCTTGTAAAAGGAAATGTTAAAAACTAAAAATAAATAAATTAAATACTCATCTTCCCCCAAAATAAGAAGACAATGAAATGAGTTTTAAAGTAAAAAAAAAGGAAGGTAGAAAACAAAAGGGGTAAAGAAATGAGAGTTATGAAAGAGAGAGTCAATAGCTTGGAAAAGGAAGCACAGCAATTGAATGAATAAAACAACTCCTTCAAAAATACAATTGGTAGGACAACTAGGTGCAGTGGTTAGAGAAATGGCTCTAGAGTCAGGAGGGCTTGAGTTTAAATCTGGCCTCAGACACTTGACACTTACTAGCTGTGTGACCTTGGGCAAGTCACTTAACCCAATTGCTTAGCAAAAAAAAAATAAAATTGGTAAAATGGAAAAAATCCATTGAAGAAAACACCATTTTAAAAAGTAAAATTGGCTAAATAGAAAGAGGAACAAAAGCTAACTGAAGAAAATAATTCTTAAAAATGAGAATTGGGCAAGTCAAAGTTAATGACTCTATGACATATCAAGAAACAGTCAAACAAAATCAAAAGTATAAGAAAATAGAAGAAAATGTAAAATGACTCATTGGAAAAACAACTGACCTAGAAAATAGATCCAGGAGAAATACTTTAATAATTATTAGTCTACTTGAAAGCCATGAACAAAAAAAGAGTCTAGACAGTACTTTAAAGAAATTATCAAGGAAAGTTGCCCTGAGATCCTACCTAGAAGAAGAGGGTAAAATAGTCATTGAAAGAATCAACTGATCACTTCCATAAAGCAATCCCAAATGAAAACTCCAAGGAATATTCTAGTCAGATTCCAGAATTATCAGGTCAACAAGAAAATACTGCAAGCAGCCAGAAAGAAACAACTCAAATTTCAAGGAGACACAGTCAAGATTACACAAGACATATCAACTTCTACATTAAAGGATCAGAGGGCTTGGAATATGATACTCCCAAAAGCAAAAAATCTTGGATTACAACTCAGATTCAACTACCCAGAAAAATGGACCATAATTTTTCAGGGGAAAAGATATGGATGTTCAATGAAATAGGGGACTTTCAAACTTTGCTGGTGAAAGGCCAGAGCTGAACAGAAATTTTGATTATCAAATATAAGATACAAGAGAATCATAGAAAGGTAAACAGCAAAGAAAAATATATATTACTCAATAAGGTCAAGTTGTTTACATCTCTTCATAAGAAGATGATACTTATAACTCTTAAGAACTATATCTCTATATCTTGTTAAAAAAGTACTATAGGCAATGAAGTAATATTCATACTAAACATATATGTACCAAGTGGGGTAGCATCCAAATTCTTAGAGGAAAAGTTAAGTGAGTTACAGGAAGAAATAGGCAGCAAAACTATGCTAGTGAGGGACCTCAACCTCCCCCTCTCAGATAAATTTCACCATAAAATAAGCAAGAAAGCAATTAAGAAGGCAAATAGAATCTTAGAAAAGTTAGATATAAGAGATTTCTGGAGGAAAAAAAGAATGAACATGGAAAAGAACATATAATTTTCTCAGTGGTACATGGCACCTAGACAAAAAATGATCATGTATTAGGTCATAAGAACTTCACAATCCAGTACAGAAAGGCTAAAATATTATATGAATCCTTTTCAGATCATGATGCAATAATATATATGCATATATACATATATGTATGTGTATATATATGTATATATATATATATTATATATATATATAATGCCATAGAAAGATAGACTAGAATTAATTGGAGACTAAATAATCTAATCCTAAAGAATGAGTGGGTCAAACAATAGAAACAAGCAATAACTTCAATTAAGAGAAAGACAATAATGAGACAACATATCAAAACTTATGGGATTGAACCAAAGCAGTCCTTAGGCAAAATTATATATCTCTAAATGCTTACATGTATAACAGAGAAAGGGGAGATCAATTAGTTGTGAACACAACTAAAAAATTTAGAAAAAGAGCAAATTCAAAAACCACAATTAATTGTCAACTTAGAACTTCTTCAAATAAAAAGAACGATTATTAAAAATGAAAGTAAAAAAATAAACTACTGAACTTATAAATAAAACAGAACTGGTTTTATGAAAAAATAGATATAACTTTTCTTAAATTGGTTAAAAAAGAAAAAGAAAAGTAAATTGCTAGTATCAAAAATTAAAAGGGAGAATTCACCACCAATGAAGAGGAAATTAAAGCAATAATTAAGAGGTATTTTGCCCAAATGTATGCTAATAAATCTGACAATCTAAGTTAAATGGATGAATATTTATGGAAATATAAATTGCCAGATTAACAGAAGAGCAAAAAATACTTAACTAACCCTATTTTAGAGAATGAAATTGAACAAGCCATTAATGAATGACCTAAATAAAAATTTCTAGATATATTTATTTTATTTTGTGATTAGTTAATTTTTAGTTTTCAACAATTCACTTTCATATGATTTTAAGTTCTAAATTTTGCCACCTCTTTCCCCAATCCCTCCCCCAAACACCATGCAATCTGATATTGGCTATACATTATAGCAAACATATTTCAATATTAGTCATGCTGTAAAAGAAGAATCAGAACAAAAGAGACCACTAGAAACAAAAAAACAACAACAAAAGAGAAAATAGTACATTTCAATCTGCATTCATACTCCACAGTTCTTTCTCTAGGTATGGATTGCATTTTCCATCATGAGTCTTTCATTGTCTTCGAATTATCATTGCACTGCTCAGAAGAACTTAGTCTAACAAAGATGGTCGTTTCATAATATTGCTGTTACTATTTACAATGTTCTCCTGGTTCTACTCATTTCACTTGGCATCAGTTCATGCAAGCCTTTCAAGTTTTTTCCTGAAATACACCTACTCACCATTTCTTAAGAAGCAACAGTATTCCATTATATTCATGTACCACAACTTCTTCAGCCATTCCCCAATTGGTGTGCATCCCCTCAATTTCCAATGCTTGGCCAGCACAAAAAGAACTGCTATAAATATTTTTTGTACACGTGGATCCTTTTCCCATTTGTATGATCTCTTTGGGATACAAACTGAGAAGTGGTATTACTGGGTCAAAAGGTATACAGTTTTATAGCCCTTTGGGCATAGTTTCAAATGACTCTCCAGAGTGTTTGGATCAGTTCCCACCTCCACCAACAAGACAATGGCATTCCAATTTTCCCACATCTTCTTCAGAATTTATAATTTTCCTGTTTTTTCATGAAAGCCAATTGGAATGGTGTGATGTGGTACCTCAGAATTGTTTTAATTTTCATTTCTCTAATCAATAGTGATTTAAAGCATCTTTTCATGACTATGAATCACTTTAATTTCTTTATCCTAAAACTATCTGTTCATATCCTTTGAACATTTATCAGTTGTGAAAAACTTGTATTCTTACAGATTTCACTCAGTTCTGTATGTATTTTTGAAATAAGGGTTTTATCAGAAACACTGGCTGTAAAAAAATGTTTGCCAGCTTTCTGCCTTCTTTCTAATCTTGGTTGCATTGGCTTTGTTTGTGTAAAAACTTTTTAATTTAATGGAATCAAAATTATCCATTTTGCATTTCATAACATTCTCTGTCATTTGTTTGGTTATAAACTCTTCATTCTCCATAGATCTGGCAGGTAAACTATTCCTTGCTCTCCTAATTTGCTCAAGGTGTCACGCTTTATGTCCAAATCATGTACCCATTTTGAACTTACCTTGGTATACAGTATAAGATGTTGGTCTATGGCTACTTTCTGCCTTACTATTTTCCAGTTTGTTTGTTTTTTTTTTTTGTCAAATAGTGAGCTGTTATCCCAGAAACTAGAGTTTTTGGGTTTATCAAAGAGTAGATTACTATTGTCATTGACTATATTGTCCCATGTATCTATTCCACTAGTCCACCATTCCATTTCATAGCCAGTGCCAAGTAGTTTTGATGATTACTGCTTTATAATATAATTTAAGATCTTGTATGGTTAGGTCACTTTCCCTTGCATTTCTATTCATTAATTTCCTTGATATTCTGGACCTTCTGTTCTTCTAGATGAATTTTGCTATCACTTTTTTAGCTCTACAAAATAATTTTGGTAGTTTGATTGGCATTGCACTGAAAAAAAACCAAATTATTTTAGGTAGAATTATCATTTTTATTATATTAAGTGGGCATACCCATGAGCAAATGATATTTTTTTACCAATTATTTAGATCTGAATTTATTTGCATGAAAAATGTTTTGTAATTGTGTTCCTATGTTCATATAATTTCTGGGTTTGTCTTGGAAGGTAGACTCCCAAATATTTTATATTATCTACAGTTACTTTAAATGGAAATTCTTTATCTTTTGCTGCTGGGCTTTGTTAGTAACATAAAGAAAGGCTGATGATTTATGTGGGTTTATTTTATATCCTGAAACTCTGCTAATGCTGTAAATTATTTCAAGTAGTTTTTTTTTTTAGTTGATTCTCTAGGAGTCTCTAAGTATACCATCATATCATCAGCAAAGAGTGATAGTTTTGTTTCCCTATTGCCTATTCTAATTCCTTCTGTTTCTTTTTCTTCACTTATAACTAAAGCTAACATTTCTAGTACAATATTGAATGACAATGGTGATAATGGACATCCTTGTTTCATTCCTGATCTTAGTGGAAATACGTCTAGTTTAATGCCATTATATATAATACCTGCTGATGGTTTTAGATAGATGTCATTTATCATTTTAAGAAAAAAACTCTGCTGATTCCTATTCTCTCCAGTGTTTTTAAAAGCAATGAGTGTTGTATGTTGTGCAAAGTTTTTTCTGCATCTATTGAGATAATCATATGGTTTCTGTTTATTTTGTTATTGATATGATCAATTATGCTAATAGTTTTCCTAATATTGAACCAGCCCTGCATTCCTGGTATAAATCCCATCTGGTTATGGTGTATTACCTTGGTGTAATTGCTGTAATCTGTTAGCTAATATTTTATTTAAAAATTATTTCATGTATATTCATTAGAGACATTGGTCTATAATTTTCTTTTTCTGTTTTGGTTCTGCCCAGTTTAGATATTAGCACCATATTTGTACCATTATAAGAATTTGGCAGTACTCCTTCACTTATTTTTTTCTTCAAATAGTTTTCATAGTATGTGAATTAATTGTTCTTTAAATGTTTGGTAGAATTCACTTGTAAATCCATGTGGCCCTGGTGATTTTTTCCTAGGGAGTTCATTGATGGCTTGTTCAATTTATTATTCTAAAATGCATTATTTAAGTATTTTGTTTTCTCTTCTGTTAATCTGGGGAATTTATATTTTTGTAAATATTCATCTTACATCTGACACTTACATTGTCAGATTTATTGGCATACAGTTGGACAAAATAGCTCCAAATTATTGCTTTAATTTCCTCTTCATTGGTGGTGAATTCACCTTTTTCATTTTTGATAGTGGTAATTTGGTATTATTCTTCCTTTTTTAAAAATCCAATTAACACAAGATTTATCTGTTTTATCATTTTTTCTCATAAAACCAACTCTTTGTTTTATTTATTAGTTCAAAAGTTTTCTTAATTGAAATTTTATTAATCCCTCCTTTGATTTTCAGCATTTCTAATTTGATATTTATTTGGAGATATTCAATTGGTTTGTTTTCTAGCTTTGTTAGGTGCATGCCCAATTCATTGATCTTCCTTTTCCAATTAATTTTTAGTCTACCTTTTCAAGGCCATTTATTACATTTTATTTTTATTGAGTCATAGTTTGAAAAAGGATGCATTTAATATTTCTGCCTTTCTGATTGGATTGTATTTTATGCTTTAGTATAAAGTTTTGTATAGGTCAGTTTTGTATAGGTGTCATGTACCACTGAGAAAAAGGTATATTCCTTTCCATCTTCCTTTAAATCTTTCCAGAAGGTTGCTATATCTAACTTTTCTAAAATTTTATTCATGTCCTTAACTTCTTTCTTGTTTATTTTGTGATTAGATTTACGTAGTTCTTAGAGGGGGAGGCTGAGGTCCCCCAGTTTCTTTTTGCTCCTTATTTCTTCTTGCAAACTCACTTAACTTCTCCTTTAAGAATTTGGATGCTATACCACTTGGTTCATACATGTTTAGTATTGATATTGCTTCCTTTTCTATGCTACCTTTTAGCAAGATGCAGTTTCTTTCCTTATCCCTTTTAATTAGATCTATTTTTGCTTTTGCTTTGTCTGAAATCAGGATTGCTACCCCTGCTTTTTTTTAATTTCAACTGAAGCATAATATATTTTGTTCCAGTCTTTTACCTTTACTCTGTGTATATCTCTCTGCTGAAAATGTGTTTCTTGCAAACATATTACAGGATCATGGTTTTTAATCCACCTTGCTATCCATTTTTGTTTTATTACAGAGTTCATTCCATTAAGATTTACAGTTATGATTACTGTGTCTTTCTCTCCATTATATGCCCCCCATTTATTCTTTTCTTTCTCCTTTCTCCCTTTCCCTCCTCACCTTTCCTTCTGACTGCCACTTCCCTCAATCTGTCCTCCATTCTATCAGCTCCCCTCCCTTTTCTTTCTATTTTTCCTCTCCTACTTCATGTAGGATAAGATAGATTTCTATACTCAACTGAATGTGTTTGTTATTTTATCTTTGAGCCAAATCTGATTAAGGTAAGAGTCAAACAATGCTCACCTTGCTCCCTTCTTTCCATTTACTGTAATAGGTCTTTGTACCTCTTCCTGTTGGGCAATTTTCTGCCTCCTCTTTTCCTCTTCTCCTAGTTCATTCCTTTTTTTCACTTGTTAATTATTTTTTTATCATCATGTCAAAGTCAACTTACATCCACACCCTCTGTCTGTGTATACTCTTTTAAATACCATAATAAAGATATAGTTCTCAAGCATTACAATTATCATCTTCCCATGTAGGGATGTAAACAGTTTAACACTATTGAATATTTTTTTCTTTCTTTCCTATTTACATGTTCATGGTTCTCTTGAGTTTGTATTTAAAGACTGAATTTTCTATTCAGCTTCATTTTTTTTAAATCATGAATGAACTAATGTCATCTATTTCTTGGTTGTGATCCAAGCTCCTTTG
>NW_020945920.1:155-2188 GCF_900497805.2 Vombatus ursinus
TTTTCTTTTCTGGTTTTTTTTTGTGAGATAATTTACCCCATTCTACCCCTCCCTTTCTCCTAGTATAATTGTCTCTCACCCCTTAATTTTATTCTCCAGACATGACCCCTTCATCTTCAACTCACCCTGTGCCCTCTGTCTATCCATCTATCTATCCATCTATCTATCCATCTGTCTATCTATCTATCCATACATATATATAATTTTTCCCTCCAACTACCCTAATACTGACAAAGGTCTCATGAGTTATAAATATCATCTTTCCATGCAGGAATGTAAACAGTTCAACCTTAGTAAGTCTTTTATGATTTCTCTTTCCTGTTTGCCTCTTCATGTTCCACTTGAGTCTTATATTGGAAAGTCAAATTTTCTATTCAACTCTGGGTTTTTCATCAAGAATGCTTGAAAGTCCTCTATTTCACTGAATGACCATTTTTTACCCTGAAGAATTATACTCAGTTTTGCTGGGTAGGTGATTCTTGGTTGTAATCCTATCTCCTTTGCCCTCCAGAATATTATATTCCATGCCCTGCGGTCCCTTAATGTAGAAGCAGCTAAATCTTGTGTTATCCTGATTGTGTTTCCACAATACTTGAATTGTTTCTTTCTGCCTGCTTGTAATGTTTTCTCCTTGACCTGGGAACTCTGGAATTTGGCTACAATATTCTTAGGAGTTTTCCTTTGGGGATCTCTTTCAGGAGGAGATCGCTGGATTATTTCAATTTCTATTTTGCCCTCTGGTTCTAAAATATCAGGGCAGTTTTCCTTGATCATTTCTTGAAAGATGATGTCTAGGCTCTTTTTTTGATCATGGCTTTCAGATAGTCCAATAATTTTTAAGTTCTCTCTCCTGGATCTATTTTCCAGGTCAGTTATTTTTCCAATGAGCTATTTCACATTGTTTTCTAATTTTTCATTCTTTTGGATTTGTTTTACAGTGTCTTGATTTCTCATAAAGTCACTAGCTTCCAATTGCTCTATTCTAATTATTAAGGAAGTATTTTCTTCAGTAAGCTTTTGGACTTCCTTTTCCATTTGGTCAATTTTGCTCTTTAGAGCATTCTTCTCTTCATTGGCTTTTTGGACCTCTTTTGCCATTTGGGTTAGGGTACTTTTTAAGATTTTATTTTCTTCAGCATTTTTTTGGGTCTCCTTTAGCAAGCTGTCAACTTGTTTTTCATGATTTTCTTGCATCACTCTCATTTCTCTTCCCAGTTTTTCCTCTACTTCTCTTACTTGCTTCTCAAAATTCCTTTTGAGCTCTTCCAAGGTCTGAGACTGATTCATATTTTGCTTGGAAGTTTTGGATGTAGGAGCTTTGACTTTGTTTTCTTCTTCTGGTTGTATGTTTTGATCTTCTCTGTCACCAAAGTAAGATAATATAGTCTGACTCTTTTTGCACTGCTTGCTCATGATCCCAACCAATTATTTGAGTTTTAAAATCTTTGTTAAGGTAAGAGTCTATTTCCAATGTGGATAATGTACTGTCCCAAGCTTTGGGAGTTTGTACAGCTGTTTTCAGAGATACTTCTAGGGACCTGAAAATTTTCAGTTCTTCCAAGGTGCTTTGATAAGGGGCGAGGTGTTTTCTCTCTACCACCACAACAAACTCCACCAGACCAGCACTCCTCCTTGCCCCAGTACTGCCTCTCAGAGCTGTGACCCAGATCCAAGCATGGGCAAAGCAAGAGATTCCTGCCTCTTACCTGGCAAAGAGATCCTTGCAATCCGCCTCTGATCAGCCACTTGATTCTCCCTCAGTCTGTGGGCTGGAAGCTCAGAAGCCAGTCACTGCCTTTGGGGTGGCTGAGATCTAGCTTCTTCTCTCACCACAGTAACAGACTTTTCCCACTGACCTTTTAAGTTGTCTTTGGTGTTCATGGGTTGAGAAGTCTGGAAACCTCCACAGCTGCCTGCAATTCAGTCCTCTGAGGCCTGCTTCAGGGTTGCTGTGGCCTGCGTGCCCACACCCAACTGCTCTCTTCACCCAGCCTGGCATGATATACCTTTCTGATCAGCCATCCAGGTTGTCT
>NW_020945921.1:0-4085 GCF_900497805.2 Vombatus ursinus
TTTTTTTTTCTTGCTATTGCTGAACTTAGTGGAATTTATACTCTTGTGACTATTATTTCCTTTTCTAAATATTTAGTATCATTCCTTTACCTGCTGAAACTTGAGTATAGTGAATCTTTCTTTTGAAGAGTCTCCATATTTAAAATCTATTGCTTATTTGACTGTAAACATTCTACATTTCTAGAACTTAGATACTCCCTCATGGTTGAATACAGTAAGCACAAAGAGCAAGCACGGCTTTAATAAGAACAAGTCATATTACATTAACCAAGTCTAGAATCCCATTTGCTATGTCCAACAAATTCAAATCCTACCAGAAATCCCCTCTACAATAATGTGATCTATCCTCATTATATATTCCTCTAGTGATATGAGATGTGCTATTTTGTGAGGTAGTCAATTCCAGTTCTGGAGAATTCTATTGCAATTATTAGGGAGAGTTCCCATTCACTGAGCATAAATCTGATCTTCTACTACACTTCATTCTGCCCTCTGTGATCAACCAGAACAAGTATAATCCCTTTCCCACATAAATATCCTTTAAAAAAAAGAAAACTTGAAGATACATCTTCCTTAAATTTTCTATTCTTTAAGTCAAATATCACTAATTCTCATAGAACTTTTTCTTCTGTCTTTTCAACATCCTGGTTACTCTTCTTTGGGCATGCTTCTTTGAACAATTTCTTTGTTTCTAAAATGAGGAGTTTGAAATAAACACTCTCTCATGTACCTTCAATATGCTATTTATTTATTTATTTATTTATTTTGCTTTTTGGTGAGGTAATAGGGGTTAAATGACTTGCCCAGAGTCACATAACTAGTAAATGTCAAGTGTCTGAGGTCGGATTTGAACTCAGGTCTTCCTGATACCAAGACCAGAGCTCTATCCATTGCACCACCTAGCTGCCCTCAATATGTAAATTCTATGATCCTGATACATCATGCAAGAGAATGAGACGATAGACAGACTGACACCAAACACAACATTTTGTAGCTCATTTTAGTGCACCCTAATGTTCTCTGAATTCTTTTTGAAGGCCATGGTTCCTCAGAAATGCCATCTTTTATATGTGAGTTTAGAATGGATTTTAATAGAAGTTATTCATCACACTTCATCTACTGGGATCACTTTTTGTGGATCATCACTAGGACTTATGAATTTCCTCATTATGGGGGCCCTATGTTTAAATGTTTCTTGGAACATGCTTTATACACCCCAGTCATAATCAGTCCCAGAGATCCATACTGAAAGGTATTATGGCTATAGGCAGAAACAGAAAATAATATCATAGTAGTGTCTGAAAGAGAGTAAGTAGTTAATATTTTTTTAAAACTTAAATGAGGGGCAGCTAGGTGGTGCAGTGGATAGAGCACCAGCCCTGCAGTCAGGAGGACCTGAGTTCAAATCTGGCCTCAGACCAAACACTTGACACTTACTAGCTGTGTGACCCTGGGCAAGTCACTTAACCTCAATTGCCACAAAAAAAAAATTAAATGATTACTTCTTTCTTTTGAATAATGAATATTCCTAAGGCAAATCAAAACTTTATCAATAATCTCAATAGATACATAAAAAGTTTGTGATAAAGTACAACACTCATTACTATTAAAACACTAGAAATCTTACAAATAAAGTAGAATTTCTCAAAATGATAACTAGTATCTATCTAAAGCCAGCAGCAAGCATAATCTGTAATGGGGATTAGCTAGAAACCTTTCCAATAAGATCTGGAGTGAAGCAAGGTTGCCCATTATATCCATTATTATTTGCTATAGTTCTAAACATACTAGCTGTAGTAAAAAAAACAGGAAAAAGGATTTGAAGTAATTACAAATAGGCAATGATAAGACAAAACTATCACTCTTTGAAGATGATATGATGGTAAACTTAGAGAATCCTAGAAAATCAACTAAAAAACAACTTCAACAAAGTTGAAAGAAAGAAAATAAACCATATATGTATGTGTGTGCATATGTATATACACACATATATACATATATGCATATATACTTCCAAAGTACAATGGGAAGAGATACAAAGAGAAATTCAATTTAAAATAACTGTAGATAAATTAAAATATTCTATTCACACAGAAGAAGAAAGATCAAGACTATCAAGGGAATCAATGGAAAAAAATGTGAAGGACAATAATTTAACAGTGCTGGATCTGAAGCTTCATTACAAAGTAGTAATCATTACAACAATCTGTTATTAGCTAAGAAATAGAGTAGTGGATCAGTGTAATGAATTAGGTACACCATAAACCATAGTAAATGACCATAGTAATGTAGTTTGACAAATGAAAAAAAATCCTAGTTTTAGGACAAGAAATCAGTATTTGACAAATTTTGCCAGGAAAATTGGGAAAGCAGTTTGGAAGAAAATAGGTATGGACCAACATCTGACATCACATATGAAGATAAGGTCAAAATGGGTACATGATTTAAACATAAAGGGTGATTCCATAAGCAAATTAAGGGAATGAGGAAAAGTTTACTGGTCAGATCTATGGATAAAGGAAGAGTTTATTACCAAACAAGAGTTAAAGAGCATTATGGGATATAAAAGAATAATTCCAATTACATTAAATTAAAAAGGTTTTGTACAAAAAAAAATTCTTGTAGTCAAGTTTAGAAAGAAAGTTAGAAACTGGAAACTCAGTTTACAGCAAGTTTCTTTGATAAAGGCCTCATTTCTCAAATTATAGAGAACTGAGTTAAATTTATAAGAATGCAACTCATTCCCCAAATTGACAAATGGTCAAAGGGTATGAAGAGATATTTTTTAGAAGAAAAAAATTAGAGCTATCTATAATCAAATGAAAAATGCTCTAAATCACTACTGATTAGATAAATGCAAACTAAACAGCTCTGAAGTACTAACTCACACCTACAAGATTAACTAAAATGAAAGAAAAGGAAAATGACAGATATTGGAGATGATGTGGAAAAATAGGGACACTATTACACTGTTGGTGAAATTGTGAACTGTCAATCATTTTGGAGAACAATTTGGAACTATGCCCAGAAGGCTATAGCAATACCACTTCTAGGTGTGTACCCCAAAAAGATAAATAAGAAAGAAAACCTATATGTACAAAAATATTTACAGCAACTCTGTGGTGGCAAAAAAATTTTAAATTAGGGGAATGCCCATCAAATGGAGAATGACTGAACAAGTTGTGGTACAATGTTTTTCATGGAATACTATTGTGTTATGAAAAATGATGAGCAGGATTCTATCAGAAAAACCTGGGAAGACTTACATGAATTTATACAAAGTGATATGAGCAGAAGCAGAAGAATACTGTAAAAAATAGTAGGAATATTGTATGATGATCAACTGTGAAAGATTTAGCTTTCTCAGCAAGAAAATAATACAAGACAGTCTCAAAAGACTTACTATGAAAACTGCCGCATACCTCCAGAGAAAGAACTTATCAAGTCTGAATGCACATTGAAGTATACTTTTTACTGTCTTTGTTATTCTATTTTTAAAATTTTCATTTTCTTTTGAAACATGGTTAATATGGAAATATTTTGTGTGATTTCACACACATGCACACACACACACATATATATATTCTGTATCAAATTGCTTGCATTCTCAAGGAACTAGGAGGGGAGACAGGAAGGGATATAATTTGAAGCTGAAATTTAAAAAAAAAGTTAAATTGTTTTGTTTACATGTAATTGAGAAAAAATAAAAAGTAGAAATTAAATGGAAAAAGAATGTATCAGCCATTCTATTTAAAAAAAAGTCTCACTTGTATAGATAGCCAGATAGCCTAAGTAACTTTTATAATTTTATCATAACTCCTCACTGAGTTTAAGAACTATTTCCTGAAAACACATTCATTTCCTTCTTCTTATGGGTGGCTGGCTTATGGTATTGTCCTACCATCATACTGTTTTTTTTTCTCCCTGAAATAATTTTTAGTCCAATGTTCACAGCTACATACTCATTCAGGATTTTGCATTTTTATGTGAAAGTTTGTTCTTAATATATAATGCTGTGGCTTCAAATTTCCTTTTTAAAAAGTTATATTTTTTCATAATAATAATTCAGTCATGAATTACATAAA
>NW_020945922.1:0-4082 GCF_900497805.2 Vombatus ursinus
TTTTTTTTTCTTGCTATTGCTGAACTTAGTGGAATTTATACTCTTGTAACTACTATTTCCTTTTCTAAATATTTAGTATCATTCCTTTACCTTCTGAAACTTGAGTATAGTGAATCTTTCTTCTGAAGAGTCTCCATATTTAAAATCTATTACTCATTTGATTGTAAACATTCTACATTTCTAGAACTTAGATACTCCCTCATGGTTGAATATAGTAAGCACAAAGAGCAAGCACGGCTTTAATAAGAACAAGTCATATTACATTAACCAAGTCTAGAATCCCATTTGCTATGTCCAACAAATTCAAATCCTACCAGAAATCCCCTCTACAATAATGTGATCTATCCTCATTATATATTCCTCTAGTGATATGAGATGTGCTATTTTGTGAGGTAGTCAATTCCATTTCTGGAGAATTCTATTGCAATTATTAGGGAGAGTTCCCATTCACTGAGCATAAATCTGATCTTCTACTACACTTCATTCTGCCCTCTGTGATCAACCAGAACAAGTATAATCCCTTTCCCACATAAATATCCTTTAAAAAAAAGAAAACTTGAAGATACATCTTCCTTAAATTTTCTATTCTCTAAGTTAAATATCATTAATTCTCATAGAACTTTTTCTTCTGTCTTTTCAACATCCTGGTTACTCTTCTTTGGGCATGCTTCTTTGAACAATTTCTTTGTTTCTAAAATGAGGAGTTTGAAATAAACACTCTCTCATCAATATGCTATTTATTTATTTTGCTTTTTGGTGAGGCAATAGGGGTTAAATGACTTGCCCAGAGTCACATAACTAGTAAATGTCAAGTGTCTGAGGCCGGATTTGAACTCAGGTCTTCCTGATACCAAGACCAGAGCTCTATCCATTGCACCACCTAGCTGCCCTCAATATGTAAATTCTATGATCCTGATACATCATGCAAGAGAATGAGATGATAGACAGACACCAAACACAACATTTTTTAGCTCATTTTAGTGCACCCTAATGTTCTCTGAATTCTTTTTGAAGACCATGGTTCCTCAGAAATGCCATCTTTTATATGTGAGTTTAGAATGGATTTTAATAGAAGTTATTCATCACACTTCATCTACTGGGATCACATTTTGTGGATCATCACTAGGACTTATGAATTTCCTCATTATGGGGGCCCTATGTTTAAATGTTTCTTGGAACATGCTTTATACACCCCACTCATAATCAGTCCCAGAGATCCATACTGAAAGGTATTATGGCTATAGGCAGAAACAGAAAATAACATCATAGTAGTGTCTTAAAGAGAGTAAGTAGTTAATATTTTTTTAAAACTTAAATGAGGGGCAGCTAGGTGGTGCAGTGGATAGAGCACCAGCCCTGCAGTCAGGAGGACCTGAATTCAAATCTGGCCTCAGACCAAACACTTGACACTTACTACCTGTGTGACCCTGGGCAAGTCACTTAACCTCAATTGCCACAAAAAAAAATAAATGATTACTTCTTTCTTTTGAATAATGAATATTCCTAAGGCAAATCAAAACTTTATCAATAATCTCAATAGACACAGAAAAAGTTTGTGACAAAATACAACACTCATTACTATTAAAACACTAGAAATCTTACAAATAAATGTAGAATTTCTCAAAATGATAACTAGTATCTATCTAAAGCCAGCAGCAAGCATAATCTGTAATGGGGATTAGCTAGAAACCTTTCCAATAAGATCTGGAGTGAAGCAAGGTTGCCCATTATATCCATTATTATTTTCTATTGTTCTAAACATACTAGCTGTAGTAAAAAAGACAGGAAAAAGGATTTGAAGTAATTAGAAATAGGCAATGATAAAACAAAACTATCACTCTTTGCAGATGATATGATGGTAAACTTAGAGAATCCTAGAAAATCAACTAAAAAACAACTTCAACAAAGTTGAAAGAAAGAAAATAAACCATATATGTATGTGTGTGCATATGTATATACACACATATATACATATATGCATATATACTTCCAAAGTACGATAGGAAGAGATACAAATAGAAATTCAATTTAAAATAACTGTAGATAAATTAAAATATTCTATTCACACAGAAGAAGAAAGATCAAGACTATCAAGGGAATCAATGGAAAAAAAATGTGAAGGACAATAATTTAACAGTGCTGGATCTGAAGCTTCATTACAAAGTAGTAATCATTACAACAATCTGGTATTAGCTAAGAAATAGAGTAGTGGATCAGTGTAATGAATTAGGTACACCATATACCATAGTAAATGACCATAGTAATGTAGTTTGACAAATGAAAAAAAATCCTAGTTTTAGGACAAGAAATCAGTATTTGACAAATTTTGCCAGGAAAATTGGGAAAGCAGTTTGGAAGAAAATAGGTATGGACCAACATCTGACATCACATATGAAGATAAGGTCAAAATGGGTACATGATTTAAACATAAAGGGTGATTCCATAAGCAAATTAAGAGAATGAGGAAAAGTTTACTGGTCAGATCTATGGATAAGGGAAGAGTTTATTACCAAACAAGAGTTAAAGAGCATTATGGGATATAAAAGAATAATTCCAATTACATTAAATTAAAAAGGTTTTGTACAAAAAAAATTCTTGTAGTCAAGTTTAGAAAGAAAGTAAGAAACTGGAAACTCAGTTTGCAGCAAGTTTCTTTGATAAAGGCCTCATTTCTCAAATTATAGAGAACTGAGTTAAATTTATAAGGCTGCAACTCATTCCCCAAATTGACAAATGGTCAAAGGGTATGAAGAGATATTTTTTAGAAGAAAAAAATTAGAGCTATCTATAATCAAATGAAAAATGCTCTAAATCACTACTGATTAGATAAATACAAACTAAACAGCTCTGAAGTACTACCTCACACCTACAAGATTAACTAAAATGAAAGAAAAGGAAAATGACAGATATTGGAGATGATGTGGAAAAATAGGGACACTATTACACTGTTGGTGAAATTGTGAACTGTCAATCATTTTGGAGAACAATTTGGAACTATGCCCAGAAGGCTATAGCAATATCACTTCTAGGTGTGTACCCCAAAAAGATAAATAAGAAAGAAAACCTATATGTACAAAAATATTTACAGCAACTCTGTGGTGGCAAAAAAATTTAAAATTAGGGGAATGCCCATCAAATGGAGAATGACTGAACAAGTTGTGGTACAATGTTTTTCATGGAATACTATTGTGTTATGAAAAATGATGAGCAGGATTCTATCAGAAAAACCTGGGAAGACTTACATGAATTTATGCAAAGTGATATGAGCGGAAGCAGAAGAATACTGTAAAAAATAGTAGGAATATTGTATGATGATCAACTGTGAAAGATTTAGCTTTCTCAGCAAGAAAATAATACAAGACAGTCTCAAAAGACTTACTATGAAAACTGCCGCATACCTCCAGAGAAAGAACTTATCAAGTCTGAATGCAGATTGAAGTATACTTTTTACTGTCTTTGTTATTCTATTTTTACAATTTTAATTTTCTTTTGAAACATGGCTAATATGGAAATATTTTGTGTGATTTCACACACATGCACACACACACACATATATATATTCTGTATCAAATTGCTTGCATTCTCAAGGAACTAGGAGGGGAGACATGAAGGGATATAATTTGAAGCTGAAATTTAAAAAAAAGTTAAATTGTTTTGTTTACATGTAATTGAGAAAAAATAAAAAAGTAAAAATTAAATGGAAAAAGAATGTATCAGCCATTCTATTTAAAAAAAAGTCTCACTTATATAGATAGCCAGATAGTCTAAGTAACTTTTATAATTTTATCATAACTCCTCACTGAGTTTAAGAACTATTTCCTGAAAACACATTCATTTCCTTCTTCTTCTGGGTGGCTGGGTTATGGTATTGTCCTACCATCATACTGTTTTTTTTCTCCCTGAATTAATTTTTAGTCCAATGTTCACAGCTACATACTCATTCAGGATTTTGCATTTTTATGTGAAAGTTTGTTCTTAATATATAATGTTGTGGCTCCAAATTTCCTTTTTAAAAAGTTATATTTTTTCATAATCATAATTCAGTCATGAATTACATAAAGCCTCAGTGACAGTGAAGTCAA
>NW_020945923.1:0-18663 GCF_900497805.2 Vombatus ursinus
TTAAAGCAAATTCAATGATCCTGATATTTTTCTACTTTATCAAATTCTAACTGGCTTAAGGCATCAACACGTGCTTGAGTTAGAAGTACTTATAAGCTGGCTATACTTAGCAGCAGGAAAGTCTGCAAGCGCTCAGCTCGCCCCCACTAGGAAGTGTCAGTGCTCTGGGAATAACAGCAAAGGAGTCAAAGGACCAAATATATATATATATATATTTTTTTTTTGGGGGGGGGACACTATGTTTCCCTATTTCATGTAATCTGGAAGTGCAGTGACCACTGCTGACTGGCACAGGAGCTTTGGCTATTCTGTTTCTGGGTAAGTGTGTTACTCTGTAGACAGGCTGGTGGTTCCAGGGGACTCATCATACTGATACCAGACAGTGCTGACACCGACCTGATCAGGTCAGAGCAGCTCAGAATTCCTGTGCTCAAGAGATTTGTTAGCTTTAGTCTCTTCGGGAATAGGAATTACAGGTGTGAGTCACCATAAGGGACCAAATTTGAGGGCAGTAAAACAAGCGTTACCAAATATAAAACTTTTAAGATGTTTTCATTAGTTACCTAAATGATGGTTTTTATCTATACTTTTACAAGACACAAGAAGCTGGGACCTATGGGACCTCACTTCTATCTTCAAAGCTGCCTGTAAGATTACCACACTAATCACGTGCTTTATGACTTTTCAGATAGAGCCTGTCTTATATACTATGTTGTATTACATTATATACTATGTTGTATTACATATTAATCCCGACCTTCACCCCACCCCCCCGGAAAAGAAAAGAGATTACTGAAGCTGTGTTGCTGACAGTACTGATGATGACATAGAAAACAATTTTATTCGGAAATAGTCATAATGCTCATTATGTCTTGACATCCTAGCCAACACCACCACCAAACGTTGACCCACTACCAATGACGGACAGATAAGCCCAAGAGCCTAGGAATAGTGCACCTCCTTCACCTCCCCCAAGCACCAACTCTGCTTTTAGCCCTGCTGCTACAGCCACTGTCCGAGAGGGCAACCCTTGTGAAGATTCAGTAATTCAATTCAATTCAATAAACATTTATTAAGTGTTTGCTGTAAGTCCTGGCAACCACATCTGCAGGTAATGCAGCCCTCACCTCCTCAGAAGCCACACTGCTGAAGACTGGAAAGAAAGTTCTTATCACCAAGATTTATGTTATTGTCAAATGGCTCAATGTCAGAAACAGATATGGTTTTATCAATAGAAATGACATCAAAGAAGATGCGTTAGCATCTGCTTTGTCAGTGTACCCTAAGGACCATAGGACCTTTTTATCTAGCATGCAACTGAGGCCACCTATATGCTGTTTCCCATATCAGAGTGTGAGTTCCTTGAGAGTAGTCTTTCTTATTTTTTTTTTATTTGTATTTCCAGTGCCTTGTACATGATAAACAATGAATAGATGTTTTTCACTAATTCACTCATGGTTGAGATTTGCTTGTTTTTTAGATTCATTTAGTTGTGAGGGTGCTGGTTTCCTGCAGGTCACTGCTCTGCATTTCCCATGCCTTGTATTTGCTTCTTGGCATATTCAAGTGGATCAAGGATCTCACTGATGTGTGTTTCCTCTAATGATGTGGATCCCAATCCATTCATGCCTGCTTGTTCTGGCAAGTTTTGTCCATGTTTTTGCATGAAACAATTTCTCAGAAATTCTTGGTAAATGTCCCATCCTTTTGGAGTGAAGTTTCCAGGTGACAGGGATGGCCAATACTTCATCAGTGGCCCTCCAGCCCTGCCCTCAGATAGAAATCTTGATTGTAAAGGCCATGAAGGCTCAGGAAAGGTTACATCTACCTTGGTACCAATAAATCTTTCAAGCATCTCTGAGGACACCACACCAAGGGAATCTGCTGCCAAAGCCGAGGTTGACCTTGGTTAAGGGTCACTATAAGCTTTTCATTGATATGGGCAGGTAAAAGTCTGAGTCAGACTTGAAGGACCTGAGATAAAAGTGATGAAGACAAACCCTGCCTGGCCTTCTTGAGTCCCCTTAAGTTCAAGACAAACTGCTTTCTCCCAGGGTAAGGCTACATATAAGGCCTTGAGACACTCCTTACAAGGCAGCCCATCCATGGAGATCTTCTGTCAGCACTTCTCCTTCTGATACAGATCCTGGCTGCTACTTTCCATCTCCCCTGGGCTCCTGTCTTGGTACTGCTTGAGCTTCCTGGATTGTGGCAAAAATTTCAATGTTGCCATAGCCTGTCTTTCCAGTCAATCACTCTCAGTTCTCACCTGTGAACTTGCCTGCATCCAGTGACTCCTCCTCTACACCCATCCCCTCTCCCCTCCCCAGCCCAGTGAAGATCCTTGGCCCCTGACTTGTTCTTGTCTTGGCCTTGGCTGACTCAGATTCCTTTGGTGTCAACTTTCACTATACCTAACTCTGCTCCTATACAAATCTCTCTCATGAACTCAGTCATAATGACTATATCCTGGCCCTCCACTTGGGCCACACTTCCACTTGACAAATCAACATTACCTGCCTGATTCAGCTTGCCTTGTGTTTTGGTGGGTGAGTTCCAGAGTAAGCTCCTGGGTTCAGCCTCGGTGAGCCCAGCCCCTCCTGGGCAGAATCATGCCCACAAAAGCAGAGAGGGTGCACAGGAGTGGAGCAAAAAGAGGGGGTGTCCTCTAATGAATGCTTAACATATTTTATAAAAAATACTTGCCATAGCTCCTCTGTGGTAATCTCACATTTACAATGAGATGTTAATAAGAGATTATGGCAACTTTCGAGAATGCTTTAGACACCATGCTACTCTGGAGGAGATAACTGCTATAATCTACCTCTTTAGAAGGTGTCACTGGTTGCCCAGGATAAAGAAAACCTTGCAATGACTACTTTCCTCAGTGTCTACATATAATTTAATGTTACTTTTGGGACTAAAGGGAGACAAGCAACATCCTATTAATTTTTTAATTTCGCCAGTACTTAAAATCTCTTCCCCCAGTCCTCTCAAAAGCACAAAAAGCTTTACTAAAATATTAATTTACACCAGGGAATTGACATGTTAAAAAATGTTGAGTGTACCAACTAAATGTAAAACAAGACAGTCCCCTGAAATATGGTATAGTATCTCATATCTGTTGGATTTAGCTGACTCCTGAACAAAACAAGAAATCTAGAGATGCCAACAGCAGCCCTGGGTCCATAAGAGGAAAAAGATTTTCTTACACTACTTGTACAAAATACAAACCCCTAAATTAAAGTAGCCTTCTTTTTCAACTGTTTGTTTCATACACGGCTGCACTAAACATATCCAACATTTTGATTAATAACAAACCTAAGCCCAGAGGAAAGTGGGGGCTATCAGCTTACAGACTACTTCAGGTTTAATATCATAATGCTTAGTATGGATGGTTACTCTGCAATAATATTTAATCTTTTCCTTAATAAAAATAAAAGCATAATCAAAATGGCTTCATGTGTTTATCTTTCAACATGTTTGGATCACTTCATTTTAAAAAGCCAAAACAAAATCGCTCTTGTGATTTTCAGCATAATAAACTCCTGCTCTGTGAGCCTTTATAAATCACAGACACAGTGAATTGAAAGCACGCCCACATTTTACAATCTCCTAGGAGAATACACATGCAGACTGACTTCAGAGACTTGTTCTCATACAAAAAGGTCTGGTAGTTTACAGTCTTGTATGTACCAATAACCCAATACTACCCATATGGGGCTTGAAATGGCTGATCTAAAATTTAGTCCAACATTAGCAATTAACCCTTCTGAGATACAGAGATACAAATCACTCTTTTATATCTGAAAATATTGAGGACTACTTCTAACAGTGAAGAGTTCATTTAACTTATGACCTGTTGCTTTTTTCTGACCAAAGATAAAAAAACTCAGATGCATCTTTCAAACTGAGCACAACAAAAATGGGTATCACAGTCTCAAATGCTCAGAGAGGCAGTGTGGCAGAGAGTAGAGAGAACTGGACTCAAGCTCAGGAAGAGATGGGTTCACATAATGCCTCTGGCACATCCTGACTGTTTGACTTCTGGTAAGTCATTTTACCCTCTGAGTGGTCCAGGCAGTCTGCTAAAACTATAAATTAAAAAGAAGGGGTTAACCAGCAATGGAGAGGGAATTTCCAATAACATCATAGGTACAGCCCCTGTGCCCTATAATTTTCATATTCTCTACCTTCTACTCGGAAGTAAGTATATCTAACACCAAAGAGTGCTCCAGATTCCCAAAGATTCTCTTTGCTAGGGTGAGTGACAAGGACTGAAAACTTCAAGATTGCCTAAGGTCTCAGAAACGGACTCATAAGCAAGGCACTACTTCTCCAAGTACCACAGGGTCTCGAATAACCGCATCAAACAGTCTTATCTAATTTTTGAGGTCTCCCACAATGGATGTGAAATAGATTGGGATAGAAAGATTAGTATTAATGGGAAAGGGTGGAGAGGAATACATGTATTACTTTTAAACTATTTCAAGGTGCTTATTTCTCTTATTTTACTTCCTTAGCACAGACTACCTTTATAAGTCACTATGGCAGAAAAAATCATCTCTGTGTGGTCAATACTCATGATGAGCCTATCTAAAAAAGGCTAAGCTGGCACCTAGATTCTGCCTTATTGCTGAATCCATCCTCTGAGTCTTCCTTGTAAGTACTTGTCAGAATTGGCAGCCTGCCAGCACAGCCCCTGACCAGCAAAGGTTCTAAGTCAATATAATTACTATGAGGCAATGGAGTGGAGGCATCTTTCAACATTGTAGCACTTCAAAAAGAAAGGGGAAAACACCTGACAGAGGAACCTAAGTTGTAAGACTGTATATTCTTTCTTAGACTTGTTCTATATAAAAACAAATCTCATTAAGTTATTAAAAACATTTCTAATGGTAGTACCATTCATTGATATCCTTACCAACTCTTTAGCAGGGTTCCATGCATTCAAAAGACTAATTCTGATTTCATTTCTCTTGGCCCACACTGATCTTGCCTTTCTTAGAATCACTATTGTACCTGTAGCCAGAATCAGCAGTGTATATTTAATTGTTTTCTATTTTATGTCTGTTAGTTTTCGCCTTTACTGACGGTAAGCTTTTTGAAAGCATTTTGTCTACTCCTTAAACATAGCCCAGCCATTTTTAGACAGGCTCAACACCAGTATTACCAACACAGAGATGAATTTTTCTGCCACAGTGACTTACAATCTCTGCTAAGGCAATGAAATAAGAGAAATGAGAGCTTTGAAATATTTTCAAGGTATTATTTTGAGGAGCAGCTCTGCACAAACCACTGTGTCACCTGAGGGGAGGTGGAGGAAGAACAAGGTATAAAAATGAAAAGGATCAGTTCCAGATGAAAATGAGTTTGTGGCAAGAGAGATATAGAAAAATACTGAAATAAACATAACCTGAAAGTGTTAACAGGTACTTAAGAGAGAAACAAACAGCTTGAGTTAAGAGGAAGCCTCATTTTTGCCTGCTTAAAGCATGGGAATCAGTAAAGGCTTTCGTAGAAAAGGCAGTACGTGAGCTGAGCCTTGAAGAACAGGAAGGGGGTAGCCAGGTGGCACAGTACATAGAGCACCGGCCCTGGAATCAGGAGGACCTGTGCTCAAATTCGGCCTCAGACACTTACTACCTGTGTGACCCTAGGCAAGTCACTTAAACCCGACTGCCTTGCTGAAGAAGAAGAAGAAGAAGAAGAAGAAGAAGAAGAAGAAGAAGAAGAATGGCAAGGACTTTAAGAGGTAGTGATACAGAAGAAGGCTCAGGGGAATGGTGTAAACAACTAAGAAACAGGAAAACATGAGTTCTGGGAATATGGTGGAATTGTGTGAGATAAGGCTAGAAAGGGAAACTGAAGCCAGGCTGTGGAGAGACTTGAATTTGAGGCAGGACAAAACATTTGGGCTTCAATTGTTAGGCAAAGGAGAGCCACTGCTGGCTGTTAAACAGAGGGACAGATGTAATCAGAACTGTGCCATAGAAAGGTTAATCTGGCTACTTGATTACTTACTGATTAAATGATTACTCTTTGCATTCCCTGCTGGCAGATGTGTAGGACATAGAAACCAAGGAAGAAAGTGAAGCACAAAAATGAGAATAGATCAAATGAAAATACGTTTAAGTCAGGATATATTTTTTACTTTAGAACTTGGGATGCTTTTAAATTGAAATGTTTTATGATCCTACTGGCTTTGAAAAATATACTCCCACGCCCTCCAGCCCTAATCTGGTACACTGAGGTTTTTACTGGCTCTTTTGCAGGCAACAACAAAATGAAGGCTGAAATTATGTATGGAAAACATTGACAATAACTGTGTAAAAGTTCTAAGTATAATTGGAAGACGGTTTCTAATCTCTTATAATTTATAAAGTAGAAGTAAAAGCAGAGACACTACAACTTTCCACATTCAAATCAAACGAGTTCATAAAAAATAAAGTCAGATAAAGAACCTAGGGTATCAACACAGCACAATTTCACAACTCAGATTTTTTTTTTTTTACTTTCAGCTTCTTGTCACTTAAAAAGCAAAAATAGGGGCAGCTAGGTGGCGTGGTGAATAGAGCTCTGGCCTTGGAGTCAGGAGGACCTGAGTTCAAATCCAGCTTCAGGCACTTGACACTTACTAGCTGTGTAACCCTGGGCAAGTCACTTAACCCTGAGTGCCTCAGCAAAAAAAACAAAAACAAAACAAAACAAAACAAAAAAAAAAGCTGTATTAAAAAAATTGACCTTTTGTGCAGTCATTTCCAGGGCACGCTTATAAACAACATTCTGATGACTCTTTACATGTCTAAGTTTTGACTATCAGAATGTAGTTTGTTAGGTAAAACCTCATGAACATTTCCTTTTGACCACTGTTTACACTGCTTTTCTCTACAACTGATTGTGAGAGTTTGGTCTTCCCTTTTCTAAAAATTCCCAAAACTTCTGCAGTAGCTGAAAGAATTATAAAGCATCAGAAGTGAGAGGACTCTTAGAGACCATCTAGTTGAACAAATTCATTTTCCTCATGAGGGAACTGAGGTCTATTGAGGTTTACGTGAATTGCTCAGAGGTCACATGATTAGTGGTAACCCCAATACTGGAATCTAGGCAAGGGTGGCCAGTTGAGTGCTCCTTCCATTACACCATTTACAACTACAATATTACACAGTGAAAACCCTACTTAACAAAACAGTCCTAAAGAATTTAAGGACTCTGGGACAACAGTCAAGAAAGGATACTGTATTCTCAGTGGGACACCAAACTGCAGTAGGAATCAACAGAAAGCGCTACACGTGTTTCCATCCTCCACATACAATACACAGTAGGACTGGTGCCACATTTTTACACCCTAGTCAAAATGTGAAATCAGCACCCTGCCGTCTTGGTTCACAGCTGCATTGCCTTCAATTGAAGTGGCGCTGGTTGGGGCAGCTAAAAAGGAAATGATCCACACAGGTTGGTACGATGAGCTGAAGACAGTCTACCTTCCATCTTCAGGTTTTTGTCAGTGCTGTCCCCCATTCCGAGGGGGCACTCTGTCCCAGATCCATCTCTTAGAAACTCTGCTCCTTCAAAACTCAGCTTGAGCACCACATCCTCTGTGAGTTCTTTCTTGATCTCCCTCAGGTAGGGGTGTCTCCCCCACTCCTAAATTAATTTGTATATAATTAAATACATTCACATTGCTCCCCTTAACAGAATGCAGCTCTGTGAAAGCAGGAACATTTCATTTTCTGTCTTCCTGTTCCCAGAACCCAGCCTGGAGAGGTTAAAGGACCTTGGAGTCATACAGGCAGAAAATGGCAAAGCTTGGATTTAGACTGCGGCTCTCTGATTCACACACTTTCTAAATGAACTGCTGTCTAGACACATCAATCTATTAACCAATCAAGCAACAAGTCTTTTCCAAGTGCCTGCTAGGCATTGCTAGAGACGTAAGCAAAAAGAATGAAACAATCCCTACATGCACGAAGCTTACATTCCAAGGGAGGAGGCAGTAAGGACATATCGTGTGTGTGTGCGCACACACGCGCGCGCGTACATTATAAATATTAAGTTAATAAATACAAACATGTACAAGGTAGTTTGGAAGGGAGGGCACTAGAATTTCAGGGGATTAGGAAAGGCTACGTGTAGAAGCAGCATGATATTCATGCCTTGTTCTAAATGACACAGAACACCATGAGACTCCATTAGAGTCCTCTTCAAAGCTAGCATTAATCTATCAGTCACCGCTTTCAGGGCGGATCTTCAGTAAATTTTAAATCCTCATAACTTTAGTTACATCTTTCACTTCTCTCCATCTTGTCCACAAGGATATCACGAGGGGCTTCTTGTCTACACCTTGCATGAGAACTCTCTTGGCACTGTATTACGTACATCTGTGTATTTTTTTATAAATGTACTTAAGGTTTTTGTTATTTTTTTCCCTTTTTTTGCTTTTTGGTGAAGCAATCAGGGTCAAGTGACTTGCCCAAGGTCACACAGCTAGTGTCTGAGACTGGATTTGAACTCAGGACCTCCTGACTCCAAGGCCAGGGCTCTATTTACCATGCCACCTAGCTGCTCCTGTTTTTGTTATTTTTTAAGTGTGTGTTGTATATCCCAACTAGACTGTAAGTTCACTCTGAGCAAGGGTGACATGTGAGAACTGCGGTGGCAAGCCTGAACTCAGGGCTAGAAGGGCTGTATGTGCAAGCTAGTACTGCTCTCTATTAGGTGTGTGGTCTTAGGAAAGGTGTAGAACGGTAGCTCTGGAGTCAGATAACCTGAGGACAACGCTTGCTTCTGATGCTTACGATCTGTAAGACTTTAGGAGAGTCACTTAAACCCTGTGAACTTCAGCTTGTTCATCTGTAAAATGAGGGGCTACATTAGATGGCACTGAGATCTCATTCAATGCTAGACCTTGATCCAACGGGCCTTAGTTTCCTCATCTGTAAAATGGAGACAATGACCCTGCCTCACAGGGTTGTTGTGAAGTGCCAGAAAAGCTGAGTTCTGGTTTTATTCCTTTTATGGTAGAGTAAATAACACAAAGTCCAGGCAGCCCATCCTACAAATAATGCCACTGGTCTTAAGGGAGCAAATCTGAACAAGTCTATCATCAATACTAGAAAACCAAATCAAAGCCACTGGGTCATTTGCATTATCTTCTAGTATAAAGGAGAGACTGCTACGATTACATTTAAGTTTTGATTTTCGGTAACAATGCGAAGTAACAACAGTGCTGACAGTACAAAAAATTTCCTGGGTTTTGAAAAGTGCTTTCTTCTGATTATGCATTTCAATAAATATCGTTCTATCAGCTTTCCTATGAATAGGTATCATGTAAAATGGGAGGCAGGGGGATGCTGTCTAATTTCCCCAATCTGAAAATCTTGCTTAATTCTGACTTATAACCTATTATATTCTGCATTTGAAACATGTTATTTCAGTCTGGCTAAGAAGAGGTGCTTTATTTTTAAACCTTCTCTACACAAGGAAAATTTAATTAAAATTGGAACCTATATTCTAACAAGGGTTTGACTAATGAAGAGTATAGTGAAAGGATTATTTCCCAGATGGAAGCTTAGGAGAACTAAAGCCGCTGGAGAGAGTGGTGAAGAATTCTGTAAGCTACCAAAGGGATTTTTTAAAGCTAGGTTCGGGGGAAGAGGAGGATAAAAAATGAGACCAGTTCAGGGTGGACAACTTCAACAGATGATGATGAGAGGGTGGAATCAATTTTTATTTTGTTTCTATTTAGTCTACCAACGAGAATGAACTTTGGCTTAGGGAGGAGGAAACTACCAAGTTTAATAGGGAGGTAAGACTCAAGATATATGAGGAGAATCTATAGCTATTCCCCACAGTCAACAGGCTGGAGATGAAATCTCACCTGAGGACACAGAAAGAACTTGTGGATAAACTGCGGAGTCACTGTTACAACATATTAGTGATCTTTGAGAAGTCACAGAATGGGAGAAGTGCTCAAACTACAGAGCAGGGTGTTTGACTCCCAGGTGCTGTCAAAATTACAGACCATACTATAAAATAAAATAATATTATACATCTACACACACATACACTTCAAAATGCTTTGCAAACTTTTAAGATAATATGTAAATGTTACCTATTATTGTTACTTATTATTAAAGGGATGGTTTGTGAGCATTGAGAAAGAAAAGTAGTATGGCTATGCAATAAATTATCATCATTAGCATATCAGACTAGTGTGACTACATTTCCTTGCCTATCTCGTGATTCTAAGTGTAAGTTGGATATAATTTAAGGGAAGCTTTTCACAAGTGTCTTGGCACATCTGTTGAGAACCACTGCTCTAGGTAGATAGATTAATATTAACTTTGCAGATAAACTGTAAACTAATATTTTAAATGACTATGATTTAACTTTTCTTTATATTTGACCTTCAGTATAATGAATCTTTTAGTGATGTGGATTCATTATCATTTTCACTTATGTGGGATAGAAAAATATGGCTTAAGTTCACCACTCCCAAGTTAAAAATAAATGCCTGCCTTAGAATTTATATGGCTAGGCATTCTCTGAAAGATTTGAAGAGAAGACAGAATGAAGATGAATGTTGTAGTAAATGACTGTAATGGAATACTACTGCGCTACAAGAAATGATGAGCAGGATGCTTTCAGAAAAACCTGGAAAGACTCACATGAACTGATACATAGTGAAATGAGCATAACCAGGAGAATACTGTACACAGTAACAGCAATAATGTATGATGATCAACTGTGAATGACTTAGCTATTCTCAGCAATACAATGATCTAAGACAATTCCAAAGGACTCATGATGAAAAATACTATTCATCTCGGAGAAAGAGCTGATGGAGTCTGAGTACAGATCAAAGCATACTTTTATTTTTACTTTATTTTTCTTAGTATTGGGGGGGGGTCCTGTGTTTTCTTTTACAACATGACTAATATGGAAATATGATTTGCATGACTATACATGTATAACCTATATCAAATTGCTTGCCTTCTCCATGGGGGGAGAGAAGAGTGGGAGAGAAATTTGGAACTCAAAATTAAAAAACAATGAATATTAAAATTGTTTTTATATGTATTTGGAAAAAAATTAAAAAGATTACATAAATAAACGGGGGAGGATGAATGTTGATGATTAGCAGCTCTTAAGAATGTACATTAACATACTTATTGAATAAAATATTTCTGGAATATGATGAATAGGTTATTTTTCTCATCTTAGAAATTATTATATCAGAGGTAAAACCATGGCAGAGCATAAATAGACTCAAAAGGATGTGGTTGACTGAATCAATAAATCACCCTATCCAACTTAAAGTAACTAGCAAGATGCTACTCTGATAGCTTATCAGATGAAACACATTTACTAGGTACAAAAAGTCCTTAATTTGGAAGGAGCAAAATGCTTCTTGTCATTGGATGAAATTAAATTACACTACAAAGGAAGTGCATTAGGACTGCTTGAAGAGTTGGTGATGCTCTGTGGAGCTTGTATATATATACACACACACAGAGTCATTTTAGAATTAAATATTCCAGTAGTGAACGAGCCTAAAGAGAGTAGCTTCAGTCAAGTCCTTGACAGGGAATCATGTAGAGGGAGGGGGAAGAGACGATAAGCCTCTTTTTCCTCCTTTCCTACCTTATGGACCAAAGGAAGACCTTTCGAACTTTGAAGCCAGAACAGTTTGGACTTTGCAAGGTCTATGAATAGCAGCAGGTGACAGGATCTGTTTCAGATAAGAACAAACTAGACACACTGTGGAAAGGCAGCTTTAGGGCTCTACAAGGAGCCCAGCAGAAAGTTAACATGTGCTTAAGGCTAATTTCATGAAGCCTCTAGAGGAAAAAAAAAAAAAAAGACCTCCCCAAATGAGAAGTTTTGAGTTTATTACCCTTTTGCCACAGAAGCTCTCTAAGCCTGGGTCCACGTTCTGCTGGTCTGGTCTCTGTTGTGCGTTCCAGATTCTTGGGGCCGGGTGGAGTGTGGGGGGGGAAGGGATGCTTGTGCCACCTTTTCTTAAGAGGCTGCTTTAGTAAACACAAGTTTTTAAAAGCAAGCCCGGCTAGTTTATTGATATCAACTGATAATTAATGGGAGGACACTGGTGTAGGTTCATGAACAATAAAATGAAAAAACAACTCCCAACCCTTCAAAGTTACTTCTAGCACTCTGAGGGGCCCCAAACTACCAGTGCAAGTAGGGGGTTGAAAGAGAAGCCCCAGAGCACATGCAACATATTCAACTTCCTTTTACCTACCCAAGGTCCCAAACTGCCAAATATAGAGCAAAGATGAGAATGGGTTGGAGCCACACACACCAGGAAGGAAACTATAAATGGCTGAATGTGAGTTTATGACTTCACATAAAAAAGAAATATAAATTATTTGTTTAATCTGTTATTTTTTGCTATAATTAAGAGTTAACTATACATGCATGAAGCAAATGATTTTTTAAAAGAGGTGAAGATGTAATAGAACTTTTCCCTCAACTACCAATAGTACTGGTAACTTATAGATCTCTTCTGGAAAACATATTTCTTTGAACATTTTTATCATCTGCTGTTTCATTTAATTTTGGGGATCTCTTTCAAGTGGTAATCGGTGGATTCTTTCAATTTTTATTTTACCTTAGGATGCTGGGGCAGTTTTCCTTGATAATTTCTTGAAATATCATGTCTAGGCTCTTTCTTTGATTATGGCTTTCAGGTAGTCCACTAATTCTTAAATTATCTTTCCTTGATCTATTTTCTAGGTCAGTTGTTTTTCCAATGAGATATTTCACATTTTCTTCATTACCCCCCTCCATTCCTTGGACTTTGTTTTACTGTTTCTTGATGTCTTATGAAGGCATTAGCTTCTACCTGTCCAATTCTATTTTTTAAGGAAGTATTTTCTTCAGTGAAATTTTGTACCTCTTTCCACTTAGCCAATTGTGTTTTTTAAGGTATTGTTTTCTTCATCAGCACTTTTTTTGTGCCTCTTTAGCCAAGCTGTTAACTATCTTTTCATAATTTTCTTCCTTCTCTCTTATTTCTTTACCTAATATTTCCTCTACCACTTTTATTTGATTTTGAAAATTTTTTTAGTTCTTCCAGTAATTCTTGTTGAGCTTGTGTCCAATTCACATTCCCCCCACCCCCCCACCCCCCCACCAGGAGGCTTTGCTTATAGCTGTTGGACGTCATGGTCTTCTTCTAAGACTGTGTCTTTATATTCCCTGTCATCATAGCAGATTTTTATGATCAGATTCTTCTTTTGTTGTTTGTCAATTTTTCCACCCTGTTTCTTGATTTGAAACTTTATATTAAAGTTGAGGGGCTCTGTACCTGGCATGGTAGGGGAAAAGGGATACTGCCTCAAACTTTAGGCTTTTTTGCACTGCTGTTTTCAGAGTTAGCTCTGGGGGTTTGGAAGTTTTTGGTGCTTCCAAGGTGGTGTAATATGGGAGATGTGTGGTAATTGCTCTCTTGGTCTTTACTCTAGTTCTTACCTAGGAAAGGCCCCTGATTCCTTAGGAGTGCAATCAATATTGCTCCTCAGGGCCCCTCCTCCCTTGGAACTGGAAATGATACTGTTCCTAGGGTTCCTGATCCCTTGTGACCAAAAGCACTATTGCTCTTTAGGGCTTCCATTTCTTCTTGACCAAAAGTGTTCCTCTCCACCCATGAACTATGTCCCAGAAGTGGATATAGGCAATGGAGTTGCCAAACAGCATCTGGTGCTGTATCCAGTGCTAGCACAGCCTCCACCCCTGTGTCATAGATCTCTCTTTCTGAATGCCTATTGTCTTGGGCTGGGAGAATGTCTTCCTGACCTTTTGTTGGCTCTGTCACTCCAGAATTTGATTTGAGGCATTACTGGAAAATTGTTTGGAGAGGAATGTTGGAAGAACTTGGCTGAGTGCTTCATCTACTCTGCCATCTTGCCATTTAGTTTCAACATAGTAGAGTCACATGATTCAAACTTAAGATATATCTTCTTGATATCTTTCTAACAGAGACATTTTTTCTCCTTAAAAACAGTCAACTTCTTAAAGGTTATCATGGACACAGAGAAGAACATTATATGCTAAGTACTTAAAGTACTAGATTTCATGTAGAAATGTTGCTTGGTTTAGTTAGCAAAGAGCTGGATAGACTTATAGAAAATTACTATCAAACTCGCCTACTCATGTGCTTTGTGCATTTATAATCAATTCTCAATTATTTGTAATAATTGAGGAAATCATAAAAAAGAACAAGTCAGAAATCATGCTGTGTGTGTGTGTGTGTGTGTCCAGTCAAATATTATCATATACTGAGTCACTCACGTATTCATTATTTCTAAATTTGGCTGCAACCTTTAAATTATTAAAAGTTCTTCCATATCAGATGTTTAAGATATTGACAAAAGGAAAGCAGCCTAATGACCAAGGGTGCCTATTATTATTCAAGTCAATTTGAGAAATGAGGGCTTTATCAGAGAGACTTACTATAAAATATTTTCCCCCAGTTTCCCTCTAACTTTGGTTGGATTAGTTTTGTTTGTTTGTTTGTTGTTTTGGGCAAAAGCTTTTTCATTTCATGTAATTAAAACTACTTATTTTACTTCCTGTGATCCCCTCTCTCTCTTGTCTGGTCATAAATTCCACCCTTATCCATAGATCTCACAGGTACATTTTTCCATGCTTTCCTAATTTGCTTATGATATCACTCTTTATGTCCGAATCATTTATCCATTTTGACCTTATCTTGGTATGTAGTATAAGATGTTGATCTATGCTTATTTTCTGCCAAATTGTTTTCTACTTTTCCCATCAATTTTTAATCAAATGGTGTGTTCTTATCTCCAAAGCTTGGATCTTTGGGTTTATCAAACATTAGATTACTGTGGTCATTTACTACTGTGTATTGTGTACCTAATCTATTCCACCGATCTACCAATCTGTTTGTCAGTCAGCACCAGATTGTTTTGATGATTAGTACTTTGTAATATAGTTTGAAATCTGGAACTGCTAGGCTGCCTTGCTTCACATTTTTTTTCATTGATATTTTCGACCTTTTCTTCTTTCAGATGAATTTTGTTATGTTTATCCTAATTCTTGAAAAGACAAGTATTCAGGTCAAAAGTATCTAGTCACACAGCTTTACCTCTAACTATCTCAACATTCTCTGAGACAGTGTCCTCTCTTAAAACTACACTAGATATGATCTACTAGTAATCTAGGTAGCTTTTAGCTAATGTACAGACAAGATCATGGTCATAGACATCGTAACTGATTTGTCTTCCGGCAATCAATTCTGAATGACAAAAGTATTATAGTTCCCATAGAAAAGTTGGAATATGGAATTTTATTTAAGCAGATACCAATGTTTTAGTCCTGGAAAAATTAAGAGGCATATTCTCAAAGGCAACAAACAGCTTACTTTTCATAGGAGAAAAGTATGTTGAAGCTTACCTCAACCTAAGTTCGAAAAAAAGTTTTGGCTTTCAGGGAGGCCAATAGGAAGGAAAAAAAAATGTAATACTCCCTAGTGAGAATCTGTTATGCACAACAGTTATCTTGCCTCCCCCACTGACTTCTGCACAGCTAACACCTGTTGATCTGGAGAAGGTCCAGTGATACCCTGATGTCATGACTGAGCACTTGAAGCAACAGACAGTTGTGGACTGGAAAAATTGTCTAGATGTTACCTCCCATTTCAGATTTGTTAATCTTTTTTTTCTAATTTTGAAGTAGCACTTCTATTCAAAATTGTTCAATCAGAACAGAACAAATTTTAATGATTTCTTTTGTATGAAGTTGAGTGAAGTGAGGGAAATATGACAGCACAGAGATCAGAAAATGGTATGACTTACTTCAGGGATTTTATACAATGGACTTAGTACCTTTCTTTTTTGGTGCAACAAGCAGTTCATGAATATAAAGTCATACCGGAGCTATAAAACTTACTATTATGGAACTGATGAAAATGACTGGAAGAGTTGGTTTATTCTGGGAAACAATAAGTAAACAATTTCTACAGCTGCATTATCACCATTTATTCCCCAAAGAAGACAAAGCAAAGTATACAGGATGTTATTATCATTCAGGAAAACAAAGTTGAATTTCCAAAACCAATAAAGCACCAACTCACTTCCTATTCTTGGAATGGACATACTCTACTGTCCACAAACTTCAATCCTTTCCATCCTGAAAATGCTCCTTACGGGAAACTACATTTTATAGTCTCTTTTAACCAAGTGAGAGAGGGCAGGGTCTATGGAACTTGTGCAAGATCTGTGTCTCAGCTCAACAATGGTAGTGGGAGTTGAAGCTGCTACTAACACCCTAATATCTAACAGTTGTCACAACCTTACACAACTACTGTTGGTCCTCTCTTTTTATAGAGGAAGTAATTGAGGCAGTAAAAGTAAACTCAGGTGAAGTGATCTGTTCAATGCCACATGTTTCTCTGGAAGACAAATGGCCAGAATTCTCTTGTCTGTCTGTTAGCTCAAAGCAGAAATCCACCTCCCTCCAGAAAACCAGAGGAAAAAAATGTAACTTGGTGACTGACCACATCACTTCTATAGGAGGTGGTGTGACACTTACAAAAAGACCACTGAACTTGGACTCAGATGGTATGAATTTGAAGCTCCATTCAGCCACTTATTACTACCTATATGATTCAAGTCAACCAACAAACAGTCTGACCTGGATGTCCCAGAAGCACCTCAAGCTTAGCCAGTCCAAAACAACTCATTATCTTTTCTCCCTGAACACATCTTTTTTTTTTTTTAAAGCAAACTTCTCTATTACTATTGAGTGCAAAACTATCTTTTTAGTCACCCAGGTTTGCAACTTTGGTATCATCACTGATTCCTCACTCTCACTAATTCCACATTTCCAATTAACCGCCAAGTCTTCCAGTTTATCTCAATACAACATCTCCCAGACATGCTCTATTCTCTCTACTCATATGGCTACTGTTTTAGCTTACACCTTCATCACTTTTCACCTGAACACTGCACAGCCTTCTATTTGTTTTCCCTGTTTCAAGTCTCTCTCCACTCCAAGTCATCCACTAAAGGGATTTTCCTGAAGCACAGGTTTGAACACTCAATAGAATCCAGGGGCTTCCTATTACCTCTAAGGTCAAATATAAACTCTGTTTGTTATGTAAAGCTTTTACAACCTGATATCTTCCTACCTTTTTAGTCTTCCTATTCATTATTCTCTTTCGTGCACCCTACAGTTTAGCCAGACTGGCCTAGATGCTGTTTCTACACATAATGATCCACTCCCTATCTACATGCCTTTGCACAGGCTATGCCCCATTTCTGTAATGACCTTCTTCCTTACCTCTACCTCCAAGAATCTCTAGGCTCATTCAAGATTCAGCTTAAGTGCCACTTCTTCTAAGATGCCTTTCCCACTCACCAGTTCCTAGTGTTTCCCCAACCAAGTTTACCCAGCATTTGGTTTGTTTATGTATTGTATACACCTACTTATGTACATATTTTCTCCTTCATTAGAATGAAAGCTTCTTGAGGGAAGGGACTGTTTGCTTTCCTTTTTTTCTTTTCTTTTTTTGATATTTTCAGCACTTGGTACAATGTTTGGCAGGTAGTACGCACTTCATGCTTGTTGACTTGACCTACAAAATGAGGATGCTGGGCTAGATGACCTCTATGGTCCCCTCCTGTCCTAAATCTGTGATCCTTCACGTATTAAACTACTATCTTGTGTCCTGACTGGTCTTCATTTTATGTACTCTCATTGTAACTCCATTAGTCAGATGCTATTTCTAATGTAGGTTCATACACTTTAGAGACTTAATAAATATTTGTTCTTAGCTACATTTTCACTTGAGAGGAAATGAGTGGTGGTTAAGAGTGGAGATCTATAAATGCTAAAGGGAGTGGTTCAAGTGGAAGTGGATGTTTCGAACAAATTTAACGAAACAACAAATTACAGGGGTGAAGAGAAAGTGTGAATTATGTAAAATGTGACTAAGTACAAAATTTAATCCTTCTTAGCCTATCCTAAAATGAACTGTGTACTTGCCTCCTATAGTTATGAAGTTGTGGGCATTAGGAGTGTTCTGATACAGAAATACTTAGGCAATACTTATGACATTCAAACACCTAGGACTAGTGTGACCATAACAATTTTGATTCTTTCTATTCTGTAACTCACCCTGATCTGGAAATAATGATAGGAAAGGTACTAGTGGTTGTGTTTTAGAGGCCTGGAGTCATCAGAACAACTCAGCTAACAAATTTAATCAATGAAGAATTACTGATTGCCTGTTAACTACTCTGGAATACAAAGCACTCAATGGAATACAAAGAAGTATATAACCTAGTCTCTACTCTCAGGGAGCTTGAAATTTAAAGAGAAAACTATCCACTGAACATATGCTAAATAACACTAACTCACTAACAAAAGTCTTTAAGAAAAGGCTGGATTACTATCGGTTATATAGGTTGTAAAGGATTTCTTGTTCAGGTGTGAGTACATGGATGTCCTCTGAGCTCCTCAACCAAACCAGACTTATCTGTGAGGAAAGTATTCTAGGCAGGGGAAACAGCATGATCAAAGGCACAGAAGCAGGAAAAGAATTTTTTTTTGGGGGGGGTGGGGGGGGAAATTTGGCTGAGGATGATTAGGGAATGTGATAAGTGGAATAGG
>NW_020945924.1:0-18662 GCF_900497805.2 Vombatus ursinus
TTAAAGCAAATTCAATGATCCTGATATTTTTCTACTTTATCAAATTCTAACTGGCTTAAGGCATCAACACGTGCTTGAGTTAGAAGTACTTATAAGCTGGCTATACTTAGCAGCAGGAAAGTCTGCAAGCGCTCAGCTCGCCCCCACTAGGAAGTGTCAGTGCTCTGGGAATAACAGCAAAGGAGTCAAAGGACCAAATATATATATATATATATTTTTTTTTTGGGGGGGGGACACTATGTTTCCCTATTTCATGTAATCTGGAAGTGCAGTGACCACTGCTGACTGGCACAGGAGCTTTGGCTATTCTGTTTCTGGGTAAGTGTGTTACTCTGTAGACAGGCTGGTGGTTCCAGGGGACTCATCATACTGATACCAGACAGTGCTGACACCGACCTGATCAGGTCAGAGCAGCTCAGAATTCCTGTGCTCAAGAGATTTGTTAGCTTTAGTCTCTTCGGGAATAGGAATTACAGGTGTGAGTCACCATAAGGGACCAAATTTGAGGGCAGTAAAACAAGCGTTACCAAATATAAAACTTTTAAGATGTTTTCATTAGTTACCTAAATGATGGTTTTTATCTATACTTTTACAAGACACAAGAAGCTGGGACCTATGGGACCTCACTTCTATCTTCAAAGCTGCCTGTAAGATTACCACACTAATCACGTGCTTTATGACTTTTCAGATAGAGCCTGTCTTATATACTATGTTGTATTACATTATATACTATGTTGTATTACATATTAATCCCGACCTTCACCCCACCCCCCCGGAAAAGAAAAGAGATTACTGAAGCTGTGTTGCTGACAGTACTGATGATGACATAGAAAACAATTTTATTCGGAAATAGTCATAATGCTCATTATGTCTTGACATCCTAGCCAACACCACCACCAAACGTTGACCCACTACCAATGACGGACAGATAAGCCCAAGAGCCTAGGAATAGTGCACCTCCTTCACCTCCCCCAAGCACCAACTCTGCTTTTAGCCCTGCTGCTACAGCCACTGTCCGAGAGGGCAACCCTTGTGAAGATTCAGTAATTCAATTCAATTCAATAAACATTTATTAAGTGTTTGCTGTAAGTCCTGGCAACCACATCTGCAGGTAATGCAGCCCTCACCTCCTCAGAAGCCACACTGCTGAAGACTGGAAAGAAAGTTCTTATCACCAAGATTTATGTTATTGTCAAATGGCTCAATGTCAGAAACAGATATGGTTTTATCAATAGAAATGACATCAAAGAAGATGCGTTAGCATCTGCTTTGTCAGTGTACCCTAAGGACCATAGGACCTTTTTATCTAGCATGCAACTGAGGCCACCTATATGCTGTTTCCCATATCAGAGTGTGAGTTCCTTGAGAGTAGTCTTTCTTATTTTTTTTTTATTTGTATTTCCAGTGCCTTGTACATGATAAACAATGAATAGATGTTTTTCACTAATTCACTCATGGTTGAGATTTGCTTGTTTTTTAGATTCATTTAGTTGTGAGGGTGCTGGTTTCCTGCAGGTCACTGCTCTGCATTTCCCATGCCTTGTATTTGCTTCTTGGCATATTCAAGTGGATCAAGGATCTCACTGATGTGTGTTTCCTCTAATGATGTGGATCCCAATCCATTCATGCCTGCTTGTTCTGGCAAGTTTTGTCCATGTTTTTGCATGAAACAATTTCTCAGAAATTCTTGGTAAATGTCCCATCCTTTTGGAGTGAAGTTTCCAGGTGACAGGGATGGCCAATACTTCATCAGTGGCCCTCCAGCCCTGCCCTCAGATAGAAATCTTGATTGTAAAGGCCATGAAGGCTCAGGAAAGGTTACATCTACCTTGGTACCAATAAATCTTTCAAGCATCTCTGAGGACACCACACCAAGGGAATCTGCTGCCAAAGCCGAGGTTGACCTTGGTTAAGGGTCACTATAAGCTTTTCATTGATATGGGCAGGTAAAAGTCTGAGTCAGACTTGAAGGACCTGAGATAAAAGTGATGAAGACAAACCCTGCCTGGCCTTCTTGAGTCCCCTTAAGTTCAAGACAAACTGCTTTCTCCCAGGGTAAGGCTACATATAAGGCCTTGAGACACTCCTTACAAGGCAGCCCATCCATGGAGATCTTCTGTCAGCACTTCTCCTTCTGATACAGATCCTGGCTGCTACTTTCCATCTCCCCTGGGCTCCTGTCTTGGTACTGCTTGAGCTTCCTGGATTGTGGCAAAAATTTCAATGTTGCCATAGCCTGTCTTTCCAGTCAATCACTCTCAGTTCTCACCTGTGAACTTGCCTGCATCCAGTGACTCCTCCTCTACACCCATCCCCTCTCCCCTCCCCAGCCCAGTGAAGATCCTTGGCCCCTGACTTGTTCTTGTCTTGGCCTTGGCTGACTCAGATTCCTTTGGTGTCAACTTTCACTATACCTAACTCTGCTCCTATACAAATCTCTCTCATGAACTCAGTCATAATGACTATATCCTGGCCCTCCACTTGGGCCACACTTCCACTTGACAAATCAACATTACCTGCCTGATTCAGCTTGCCTTGTGTTTTGGTGGGTGAGTTCCAGAGTAAGCTCCTGGGTTCAGCCTCGGTGAGCCCAGCCCCTCCTGGGCAGAATCATGCCCACAAAAGCAGAGAGGGTGCACAGGAGTGGAGCAAAAAGAGGGGGTGTCCTCTAATGAATGCTTAACATATTTTATAAAAAATACTTGCCATAGCTCCTCTGTGGTAATCTCACATTTACAATGAGATGTTAATAAGAGATTATGGCAACTTTCGAGAATGCTTTAGACACCATGCTACTCTGGAGGAGATAACTGCTATAATCTACCTCTTTAGAAGGTGTCACTGGTTGCCCAGGATAAAGAAAACCTTGCAATGACTACTTTCCTCAGTGTCTACATATAATTTAATGTTACTTTTGGGACTAAAGGGAGACAAGCAACATCCTATTAATTTTTTAATTTCGCCAGTACTTAAAATCTCTTCCCCCAGTCCTCTCAAAAGCACAAAAAGCTTTACTAAAATATTAATTTACACCAGGGAATTGACATGTTAAAAAATGTTGAGTGTACCAACTAAATGTAAAACAAGACAGTCCCCTGAAATATGGTATAGTATCTCATATCTGTTGGATTTAGCTGACTCCTGAACAAAACAAGAAATCTAGAGATGCCAACAGCAGCCCTGGGTCCATAAGAGGAAAAAGATTTTCTTACACTACTTGTACAAAATACAAACCCCTAAATTAAAGTAGCCTTCTTTTTCAACTGTTTGTTTCATACACGGCTGCACTAAACATATCCAACATTTTGATTAATAACAAACCTAAGCCCAGAGGAAAGTGGGGGCTATCAGCTTACAGACTACTTCAGGTTTAATATCATAATGCTTAGTATGGATGGTTACTCTGCAATAATATTTAATCTTTTCCTTAATAAAAATAAAAGCATAATCAAAATGGCTTCATGTGTTTATCTTTCAACATGTTTGGATCACTTCATTTTAAAAAGCCAAAACAAAATCGCTCTTGTGATTTTCAGCATAATAAACTCCTGCTCTGTGAGCCTTTATAAATCACAGACACAGTGAATTGAAAGCACGCCCACATTTTACAATCTCCTAGGAGAATACACATGCAGACTGACTTCAGAGACTTGTTCTCATACAAAAAGGTCTGGTAGTTTACAGTCTTGTATGTACCAATAACCCAATACTACCCATATGGGGCTTGAAATGGCTGATCTAAAATTTAGTCCAACATTAGCAATTAACCCTTCTGAGATACAGAGATACAAATCACTCTTTTATATCTGAAAATATTGAGGACTACTTCTAACAGTGAAGAGTTCATTTAACTTATGACCTGTTGCTTTTTTCTGACCAAAGATAAAAAAACTCAGATGCATCTTTCAAACTGAGCACAACAAAAATGGGTATCACAGTCTCAAATGCTCAGAGAGGCAGTGTGGCAGAGAGTAGAGAGAACTGGACTCAAGCTCAGGAAGAGATGGGTTCACATAATGCCTCTGGCACATCCTGACTGTTTGACTTCTGGTAAGTCATTTTACCCTCTGAGTGGTCCAGGCAGTCTGCTAAAACTATAAATTAAAAAGAAGGGGTTAACCAGCAATGGAGAGGGAATTTCCAATAACATCATAGGTACAGCCCCTGTGCCCTATAATTTTCATATTCTCTACCTTCTACTCGGAAGTAAGTATATCTAACACCAAAGAGTGCTCCAGATTCCCAAAGATTCTCTTTGCTAGGGTGAGTGACAAGGACTGAAAACTTCAAGATTGCCTAAGGTCTCAGAAACGGACTCATAAGCAAGGCACTACTTCTCCAAGTACCACAGGGTCTCGAATAACCGCATCAAACAGTCTTATCTAATTTTTGAGGTCTCCCACAATGGATGTGAAATAGATTGGGATAGAAAGATTAGTATTAATGGGAAAGGGTGGAGAGGAATACATGTATTACTTTTAAACTATTTCAAGGTGCTTATTTCTCTTATTTTACTTCCTTAGCACAGACTACCTTTATAAGTCACTATGGCAGAAAAAATCATCTCTGTGTGGTCAATACTCATGATGAGCCTATCTAAAAAAGGCTAAGCTGGCACCTAGATTCTGCCTTATTGCTGAATCCATCCTCTGAGTCTTCCTTGTAAGTACTTGTCAGAATTGGCAGCCTGCCAGCACAGCCCCTGACCAGCAAAGGTTCTAAGTCAATATAATTACTATGAGGCAATGGAGTGGAGGCATCTTTCAACATTGTAGCACTTCAAAAAGAAAGGGGAAAACACCTGACAGAGGAACCTAAGTTGTAAGACTGTATATTCTTTCTTAGACTTGTTCTATATAAAAACAAATCTCATTAAGTTATTAAAAACATTTCTAATGGTAGTACCATTCATTGATATCCTTACCAACTCTTTAGCAGGGTTCCATGCATTCAAAAGACTAATTCTGATTTCATTTCTCTTGGCCCACACTGATCTTGCCTTTCTTAGAATCACTATTGTACCTGTAGCCAGAATCAGCAGTGTATATTTAATTGTTTTCTATTTTATGTCTGTTAGTTTTCGCCTTTACTGACGGTAAGCTTTTTGAAAGCATTTTGTCTACTCCTTAAACATAGCCCAGCCATTTTTAGACAGGCTCAACACCAGTATTACCAACACAGAGATGAATTTTTCTGCCACAGTGACTTACAATCTCTGCTAAGGCAATGAAATAAGAGAAATGAGAGCTTTGAAATATTTTCAAGGTATTATTTTGAGGAGCAGCTCTGCACAAACCACTGTGTCACCTGAGGGGAGGTGGAGGAAGAACAAGGTATAAAAATGAAAAGGATCAGTTCCAGATGAAAATGAGTTTGTGGCAAGAGAGATATAGAAAAATACTGAAATAAACATAACCTGAAAGTGTTAACAGGTACTTAAGAGAGAAACAAACAGCTTGAGTTAAGAGGAAGCCTCATTTTTGCCTGCTTAAAGCATGGGAATCAGTAAAGGCTTTCGTAGAAAAGGCAGTACGTGAGCTGAGCCTTGAAGAACAGGAAGGGGGTAGCCAGGTGGCACAGTACATAGAGCACCGGCCCTGGAATCAGGAGGACCTGTGCTCAAATTCGGCCTCAGACACTTACTACCTGTGTGACCCTAGGCAAGTCACTTAAACCCGACTGCCTTGCTGAAGAAGAAGAAGAAGAAGAAGAAGAAGAAGAAGAAGAAGAAGAAGAATGGCAAGGACTTTAAGAGGTAGTGATACAGAAGAAGGCTCAGGGGAATGGTGTAAACAACTAAGAAACAGGAAAACATGAGTTCTGGGAATATGGTGGAATTGTGTGAGATAAGGCTAGAAAGGGAAACTGAAGCCAGGCTGTGGAGAGACTTGAATTTGAGGCAGGACAAAACATTTGGGCTTCAATTGTTAGGCAAAGGAGAGCCACTGCTGGCTGTTAAACAGAGGGACAGATGTAATCAGAACTGTGCCATAGAAAGGTTAATCTGGCTACTTGATTACTTACTGATTAAATGATTACTCTTTGCATTCCCTGCTGGCAGATGTGTAGGACATAGAAACCAAGGAAGAAAGTGAAGCACAAAAATGAGAATAGATCAAATGAAAATACGTTTAAGTCAGGATATATTTTTTACTTTAGAACTTGGGATGCTTTTAAATTGAAATGTTTTATGATCCTACTGGCTTTGAAAAATATACTCCCACGCCCTCCAGCCCTAATCTGGTACACTGAGGTTTTTACTGGCTCTTTTGCAGGCAACAACAAAATGAAGGCTGAAATTATGTATGGAAAACATTGACAATAACTGTGTAAAAGTTCTAAGTATAATTGGAAGACGGTTTCTAATCTCTTATAATTTATAAAGTAGAAGTAAAAGCAGAGACACTACAACTTTCCACATTCAAATCAAACGAGTTCATAAAAAATAAAGTCAGATAAAGAACCTAGGGTATCAACACAGCACAATTTCACAACTCAGATTTTTTTTTTTTACTTTCAGCTTCTTGTCACTTAAAAAGCAAAAATAGGGGCAGCTAGGTGGCGTGGTGAATAGAGCTCTGGCCTTGGAGTCAGGAGGACCTGAGTTCAAATCCAGCTTCAGGCACTTGACACTTACTAGCTGTGTAACCCTGGGCAAGTCACTTAACCCTGAGTGCCTCAGCAAAAAAAACAAAAACAAAACAAAACAAAACAAAAAAAAAAAGCTGTATTAAAAAAATTGACCTTTTGTGCAGTCATTTCCAGGGCACGCTTATAAACAACATTCTGATGACTCTTTACATGTCTAAGTTTTGACTATCAGAATGTAGTTTGTTAGGTAAAACCTCATGAACATTTCCTTTTGACCACTGTTTACACTGCTTTTCTCTACAACTGATTGTGAGAGTTTGGTCTTCCCTTTTCTAAAAATTCCCAAAACTTCTGCAGTAGCTGAAAGAATTATAAAGCATCAGAAGTGAGAGGACTCTTAGAGACCATCTAGTTGAACAAATTCATTTTCCTCATGAGGGAACTGAGGTCTATTGAGGTTTACGTGAATTGCTCAGAGGTCACATGATTAGTGGTAACCCCAATACTGGAATCTAGGCAAGGGTGGCCAGTTGAGTGCTCCTTCCATTACACCATTTACAACTACAATATTACACAGTGAAAACCCTACTTAACAAAACAGTCCTAAAGAATTTAAGGACTCTGGGACAACAGTCAAGAAAGGATACTGTATTCTCAGTGGGACACCAAACTGCAGTAGGAATCAACAGAAAGCGCTACACGTGTTTCCATCCTCCACATACAATACACAGTAGGACTGGTGCCACATTTTTACACCCTAGTCAAAATGTGAAATCAGCACCCTGCCGTCTTGGTTCACAGCTGCATTGCCTTCAATTGAAGTGGCGCTGGTTGGGGCAGCTAAAAAGGAAATGATCCACACAGGTTGGTACGATGAGCTGAAGACAGTCTACCTTCCATCTTCAGGTTTTTGTCAGTGCTGTCCCCCATTCCGAGGGGGCACTCTGTCCCAGATCCATCTCTTAGAAACTCTGCTCCTTCAAAACTCAGCTTGAGCACCACATCCTCTGTGAGTTCTTTCTTGATCTCCCTCAGGTAGGGGTGTCTCCCCCACTCCTAAATTAATTTGTATATAATTAAATACATTCACATTGCTCCCCTTAACAGAATGCAGCTCTGTGAAAGCAGGAACATTTCATTTTCTGTCTTCCTGTTCCCAGAACCCAGCCTGGAGAGGTTAAAGGACCTTGGAGTCATACAGGCAGAAAATGGCAAAGCTTGGATTTAGACTGCGGCTCTCTGATTCACACACTTTCTAAATGAACTGCTGTCTAGACACATCAATCTATTAACCAATCAAGCAACAAGTCTTTTCCAAGTGCCTGCTAGGCATTGCTAGAGACGTAAGCAAAAAGAATGAAACAATCCCTACATGCACGAAGCTTACATTCCAAGGGAGGAGGCAGTAAGGACATATCGTGTGTGTGTGCGCACACACGCGCGCGCGTACATTATAAATATTAAGTTAATAAATACAAACATGTACAAGGTAGTTTGGAAGGGAGGGCACTAGAATTTCAGGGGATTAGGAAAGGCTACGTGTAGAAGCAGCATGATATTCATGCCTTGTTCTAAATGACACAGAACACCATGAGACTCCATTAGAGTCCTCTTCAAAGCTAGCATTAATCTATCAGTCACCGCTTTCAGGGCGGATCTTCAGTAAATTTTAAATCCTCATAACTTTAGTTACATCTTTCACTTCTCTCCATCTTGTCCACAAGGATATCACGAGGGGCTTCTTGTCTACACCTTGCATGAGAACTCTCTTGGCACTGTATTACGTACATCTGTGTATTTTTTTATAAATGTACTTAAGGTTTTTGTTATTTTTTTCCCTTTTTTTGCTTTTTGGTGAAGCAATCAGGGTCAAGTGACTTGCCCAAGGTCACACAGCTAGTGTCTGAGACTGGATTTGAACTCAGGACCTCCTGACTCCAAGGCCAGGGCTCTATTTACCATGCCACCTAGCTGCTCCTGTTTTTGTTATTTTTTAAGTGTGTGTTGTATATCCCAACTAGACTGTAAGTTCACTCTGAGCAAGGGTGACATGTGAGAACTGCGGTGGCAAGCCTGAACTCAGGGCTAGAAGGGCTGTATGTGCAAGCTAGTACTGCTCTCTATTAGGTGTGTGGTCTTAGGAAAGGTGTAGAACGGTAGCTCTGGAGTCAGATAACCTGAGGACAACGCTTGCTTCTGATGCTTACGATCTGTAAGACTTTAGGAGAGTCACTTAAACCCTGTGAACTTCAGCTTGTTCATCTGTAAAATGAGGGGCTACATTAGATGGCACTGAGATCTCATTCAATGCTAGACCTTGATCCAACGGGCCTTAGTTTCCTCATCTGTAAAATGGAGACAATGACCCTGCCTCACAGGGTTGTTGTGAAGTGCCAGAAAAGCTGAGTTCTGGTTTTATTCCTTTTATGGTAGAGTAAATAACACAAAGTCCAGGCAGCCCATCCTACAAATAATGCCACTGGTCTTAAGGGAGCAAATCTGAACAAGTCTATCATCAATACTAGAAAACCAAATCAAAGCCACTGGGTCATTTGCATTATCTTCTAGTATAAAGGAGAGACTGCTACGATTACATTTAAGTTTTGATTTTCGGTAACAATGCGAAGTAACAACAGTGCTGACAGTACAAAAAATTTCCTGGGTTTTGAAAAGTGCTTTCTTCTGATTATGCATTTCAATAAATATCGTTCTATCAGCTTTCCTATGAATAGGTATCATGTAAAATGGGAGGCAGGGGGATGCTGTCTAATTTCCCCAATCTGAAAATCTTGCTTAATTCTGACTTATAACCTATTATATTCTGCATTTGAAACATGTTATTTCAGTCTGGCTAAGAAGAGGTGCTTTATTTTTAAACCTTCTCTACACAAGGAAAATTTAATTAAAATTGGAACCTATATTCTAACAAGGGTTTGACTAATGAAGAGTATAGTGAAAGGATTATTTCCCAGATGGAAGCTTAGGAGAACTAAAGCCGCTGGAGAGAGTGGTGAAGAATTCTGTAAGCTACCAAAGGGATTTTTTAAAGCTAGGTTCGGGGGAAGAGGAGGATAAAAAATGAGACCAGTTCAGGGTGGACAACTTCAACAGATGATGATGAGAGGGTGGAATCAATTTTTATTTTGTTTCTATTTAGTCTACCAACGAGAATGAACTTTGGCTTAGGGAGGAGGAAACTACCAAGTTTAATAGGGAGGTAAGACTCAAGATATATGAGGAGAATCTATAGCTATTCCCCACAGTCAACAGGCTGGAGATGAAATCTCACCTGAGGACACAGAAAGAACTTGTGGATAAACTGCGGAGTCACTGTTACAACATATTAGTGATCTTTGAGAAGTCACAGAATGGGAGAAGTGCTCAAACTACAGAGCAGGGTGTTTGACTCCCAGGTGCTGTCAAAATTACAGACCATACTATAAAATAAAATAATATTATACATCTACACACACATACACTTCAAAATGCTTTGCAAACTTTTAAGATAATATGTAAATGTTACCTATTATTGTTACTTATTATTAAAGGGATGGTTTGTGAGCATTGAGAAAGAAAAGTAGTATGGCTATGCAATAAATTATCATCATTAGCATATCAGACTAGTGTGACTACATTTCCTTGCCTATCTCGTGATTCTAAGTGTAAGTTGGATATAATTTAAGGGAAGCTTTTCACAAGTGTCTTGGCACATCTGTTGAGAACCACTGCTCTAGGTAGATAGATTAATATTAACTTTGCAGATAAACTGTAAACTAATATTTTAAATGACTATGATTTAACTTTTCTTTATATTTGACCTTCAGTATAATGAATCTTTTAGTGATGTGGATTCATTATCATTTTCACTTATGTGGGATAGAAAAATATGGCTTAAGTTCACCACTCCCAAGTTAAAAATAAATGCCTGCCTTAGAATTTATATGGCTAGGCATTCTCTGAAAGATTTGAAGAGAAGACAGAATGAAGATGAATGTTGTAGTAAATGACTGTAATGGAATACTACTGCGCTACAAGAAATGATGAGCAGGATGCTTTCAGAAAAACCTGGAAAGACTCACATGAACTGATACATAGTGAAATGAGCATAACCAGGAGAATACTGTACACAGTAACAGCAATAATGTATGATGATCAACTGTGAATGACTTAGCTATTCTCAGCAATACAATGATCTAAGACAATTCCAAAGGACTCATGATGAAAAATACTATTCATCTCGGAGAAAGAGCTGATGGAGTCTGAGTACAGATCAAAGCATACTTTTATTTTTACTTTATTTTTCTTAGTATTGGGGGGGGGTCCTGTGTTTTCTTTTACAACATGACTAATATGGAAATATGATTTGCATGACTATACATGTATAACCTATATCAAATTGCTTGCCTTCTCCATGGGGGGAGAGAAGAGTGGGAGAGAAATTTGGAACTCAAAATTAAAAAACAATGAATATTAAAATTGTTTTTATATGTATTTGGAAAAAAATTAAAAAGATTACATAAATAAACGGGGGAGGATGAATGTTGATGATTAGCAGCTCTTAAGAATGTACATTAACATACTTATTGAATAAAATATTTCTGGAATATGATGAATAGGTTATTTTTCTCATCTTAGAAATTATTATATCAGAGGTAAAACCATGGCAGAGCATAAATAGACTCAAAAGGATGTGGTTGACTGAATCAATAAATCACCCTATCCAACTTAAAGTAACTAGCAAGATGCTACTCTGATAGCTTATCAGATGAAACACATTTACTAGGTACAAAAAGTCCTTAATTTGGAAGGAGCAAAATGCTTCTTGTCATTGGATGAAATTAAATTACACTACAAAGGAAGTGCATTAGGACTGCTTGAAGAGTTGGTGATGCTCTGTGGAGCTTGTATATATATACACACACACAGAGTCATTTTAGAATTAAATATTCCAGTAGTGAACGAGCCTAAAGAGAGTAGCTTCAGTCAAGTCCTTGACAGGGAATCATGTAGAGGGAGGGGGAAGAGACGATAAGCCTCTTTTTCCTCCTTTCCTACCTTATGGACCAAAGGAAGACCTTTCGAACTTTGAAGCCAGAACAGTTTGGACTTTGCAAGGTCTATGAATAGCAGCAGGTGACAGGATCTGTTTCAGATAAGAACAAACTAGACACACTGTGGAAAGGCAGCTTTAGGGCTCTACAAGGAGCCCAGCAGAAAGTTAACATGTGCTTAAGGCTAATTTCATGAAGCCTCTAGAGGAAAAAAAAAAAAAAAGACCTCCCCAAATGAGAAGTTTTGAGTTTATTACCCTTTTGCCACAGAAGCTCTCTAAGCCTGGGTCCACGTTCTGCTGGTCTGGTCTCTGTTGTGCGTTCCAGATTCTTGGGGCCGGGTGGAGTGTGGGGGGGAAGGGATGCTTGTGCCACCTTTTCTTAAGAGGCTGCTTTAGTAAACACAAGTTTTTAAAAGCAAGCCCGGCTAGTTTATTGATATCAACTGATAATTAATGGGAGGACACTGGTGTAGGTTCATGAACAATAAAATGAAAAAACAACTCCCAACCCTTCAAAGTTACTTCTAGCACTCTGAGGGGCCCCAAACTACCAGTGCAAGTAGGGGGTTGAAAGAGAAGCCCCAGAGCACATGCAACATATTCAACTTCCTTTTACCTACCCAAGGTCCCAAACTGCCAAATATAGAGCAAAGATGAGAATGGGTTGGAGCCACACACACCAGGAAGGAAACTATAAATGGCTGAATGTGAGTTTATGACTTCACATAAAAAAGAAATATAAATTATTTGTTTAATCTGTTATTTTTTGCTATAATTAAGAGTTAACTATACATGCATGAAGCAAATGATTTTTTAAAAGAGGTGAAGATGTAATAGAACTTTTCCCTCAACTACCAATAGTACTGGTAACTTATAGATCTCTTCTGGAAAACATATTTCTTTGAACATTTTTATCATCTGCTGTTTCATTTAATTTTGGGGATCTCTTTCAAGTGGTAATCGGTGGATTCTTTCAATTTTTATTTTACCTTAGGATGCTGGGGCAGTTTTCCTTGATAATTTCTTGAAATATCATGTCTAGGCTCTTTCTTTGATTATGGCTTTCAGGTAGTCCACTAATTCTTAAATTATCTTTCCTTGATCTATTTTCTAGGTCAGTTGTTTTTCCAATGAGATATTTCACATTTTCTTCATTACCCCCCTCCATTCCTTGGACTTTGTTTTACTGTTTCTTGATGTCTTATGAAGGCATTAGCTTCTACCTGTCCAATTCTATTTTTTAAGGAAGTATTTTCTTCAGTGAAATTTTGTACCTCTTTCCACTTAGCCAATTGTGTTTTTTAAGGTATTGTTTTCTTCATCAGCACTTTTTTTGTGCCTCTTTAGCCAAGCTGTTAACTATCTTTTCATAATTTTCTTCCTTCTCTCTTATTTCTTTACCTAATATTTCCTCTACCACTTTTATTTGATTTTGAAAATTTTTTTAGTTCTTCCAGTAATTCTTGTTGAGCTTGTGTCCAATTCACATTCCCCCCACCCCCCCACCCCCCCACCAGGAGGCTTTGCTTATAGCTGTTGGACGTCATGGTCTTCTTCTAAGACTGTGTCTTTATATTCCCTGTCATCATAGCAGATTTTTATGATCAGATTCTTCTTTTGTTGTTTGTCAATTTTTCCACCCTGTTTCTTGATTTGAAACTTTATATTAAAGTTGAGGGGCTCTGTACCTGGCATGGTAGGGGAAAAGGGATACTGCCTCAAACTTTAGGCTTTTTTGCACTGCTGTTTTCAGAGTTAGCTCTGGGGGTTTGGAAGTTTTTGGTGCTTCCAAGGTGGTGTAATATGGGAGATGTGTGGTAATTGCTCTCTTGGTCTTTACTCTAGTTCTTACCTAGGAAAGGCCCCTGATTCCTTAGGAGTGCAATCAATATTGCTCCTCAGGGCCCCTCCTCCCTTGGAACTGGAAATGATACTGTTCCTAGGGTTCCTGATCCCTTGTGACCAAAAGCACTATTGCTCTTTAGGGCTTCCATTTCTTCTTGACCAAAAGTGTTCCTCTCCACCCATGAACTATGTCCCAGAAGTGGATATAGGCAATGGAGTTGCCAAACAGCATCTGGTGCTGTATCCAGTGCTAGCACAGCCTCCACCCCTGTGTCATAGATCTCTCTTTCTGAATGCCTATTGTCTTGGGCTGGGAGAATGTCTTCCTGACCTTTTGTTGGCTCTGTCACTCCAGAATTTGATTTGAGGCATTACTGGAAAATTGTTTGGAGAGGAATGTTGGAAGAACTTGGCTGAGTGCTTCATCTACTCTGCCATCTTGCCATTTAGTTTCAACATAGTAGAGTCACATGATTCAAACTTAAGATATATCTTCTTGATATCTTTCTAACAGAGACATTTTTTCTCCTTAAAAACAGTCAACTTCTTAAAGGTTATCATGGACACAGAGAAGAACATTATATGCTAAGTACTTAAAGTACTAGATTTCATGTAGAAATGTTGCTTGGTTTAGTTAGCAAAGAGCTGGATAGACTTATAGAAAATTACTATCAAACTCGCCTACTCATGTGCTTTGTGCATTTATAATCAATTCTCAATTATTTGTAATAATTGAGGAAATCATAAAAAAGAACAAGTCAGAAATCATGCTGTGTGTGTGTGTGTGTGTGTCCAGTCAAATATTATCATATACTGAGTCACTCACGTATTCATTATTTCTAAATTTGGCTGCAACCTTTAAATTATTAAAAGTTCTTCCATATCAGATGTTTAAGATATTGACAAAAGGAAAGCAGCCTAATGACCAAGGGTGCCTATTATTATTCAAGTCAATTTGAGAAATGAGGGCTTTATCAGAGAGACTTACTATAAAATATTTTCCCCCAGTTTCCCTCTAACTTTGGTTGGATTAGTTTTGTTTGTTTGTTTGTTGTTTTGGGCAAAAGCTTTTTCATTTCATGTAATTAAAACTACTTATTTTACTTCCTGTGATCCCCTCTCTCTCTTGTCTGGTCATAAATTCCACCCTTATCCATAGATCTCACAGGTACATTTTTCCATGCTTTCCTAATTTGCTTATGATATCACTCTTTATGTCCGAATCATTTATCCATTTTGACCTTATCTTGGTATGTAGTATAAGATGTTGATCTATGCTTATTTTCTGCCAAATTGTTTTCTACTTTTCCCATCAATTTTTAATCAAATGGTGTGTTCTTATCTCCAAAGCTTGGATCTTTGGGTTTATCAAACATTAGATTACTGTGGTCATTTACTACTGTGTATTGTGTACCTAATCTATTCCACCGATCTACCAATCTGTTTGTCAGTCAGCACCAGATTGTTTTGATGATTAGTACTTTGTAATATAGTTTGAAATCTGGAACTGCTAGGCTGCCTTGCTTCACATTTTTTTTCATTGATATTTTCGACCTTTTCTTCTTTCAGATGAATTTTGTTATGTTTATCCTAATTCTTGAAAAGACAAGTATTCAGGTCAAAAGTATCTAGTCACACAGCTTTACCTCTAACTATCTCAACATTCTCTGAGACAGTGTCCTCTCTTAAAACTACACTAGATATGATCTACTAGTAATCTAGGTAGCTTTTAGCTAATGTACAGACAAGATCATGGTCATAGACATCGTAACTGATTTGTCTTCCGGCAATCAATTCTGAATGACAAAAGTATTATAGTTCCCATAGAAAAGTTGGAATATGGAATTTTATTTAAGCAGATACCAATGTTTTAGTCCTGGAAAAATTAAGAGGCATATTCTCAAAGGCAACAAACAGCTTACTTTTCATAGGAGAAAAGTATGTTGAAGCTTACCTCAACCTAAGTTCGAAAAAAAGTTTTGGCTTTCAGGGAGGCCAATAGGAAGGAAAAAAAAATGTAATACTCCCTAGTGAGAATCTGTTATGCACAACAGTTATCTTGCCTCCCCCACTGACTTCTGCACAGCTAACACCTGTTGATCTGGAGAAGGTCCAGTGATACCCTGATGTCATGACTGAGCACTTGAAGCAACAGACAGTTGTGGACTGGAAAAATTGTCTAGATGTTACCTCCCATTTCAGATTTGTTAATCTTTTTTTTCTAATTTTGAAGTAGCACTTCTATTCAAAATTGTTCAATCAGAACAGAACAAATTTTAATGATTTCTTTTGTATGAAGTTGAGTGAAGTGAGGGAAATATGACAGCACAGAGATCAGAAAATGGTATGACTTACTTCAGGGATTTTATACAATGGACTTAGTACCTTTCTTTTTTGGTGCAACAAGCAGTTCATGAATATAAAGTCATACCGGAGCTATAAAACTTACTATTATGGAACTGATGAAAATGACTGGAAGAGTTGGTTTATTCTGGGAAACAATAAGTAAACAATTTCTACAGCTGCATTATCACCATTTATTCCCCAAAGAAGACAAAGCAAAGTATACAGGATGTTATTATCATTCAGGAAAACAAAGTTGAATTTCCAAAACCAATAAAGCACCAACTCACTTCCTATTCTTGGAATGGACATACTCTACTGTCCACAAACTTCAATCCTTTCCATCCTGAAAATGCTCCTTACGGGAAACTACATTTTATAGTCTCTTTTAACCAAGTGAGAGAGGGCAGGGTCTATGGAACTTGTGCAAGATCTGTGTCTCAGCTCAACAATGGTAGTGGGAGTTGAAGCTGCTACTAACACCCTAATATCTAACAGTTGTCACAACCTTACACAACTACTGTTGGTCCTCTCTTTTTATAGAGGAAGTAATTGAGGCAGTAAAAGTAAACTCAGGTGAAGTGATCTGTTCAATGCCACATGTTTCTCTGGAAGACAAATGGCCAGAATTCTCTTGTCTGTCTGTTAGCTCAAAGCAGAAATCCACCTCCCTCCAGAAAACCAGAGGAAAAAAATGTAACTTGGTGACTGACCACATCACTTCTATAGGAGGTGGTGTGACACTTACAAAAAGACCACTGAACTTGGACTCAGATGGTATGAATTTGAAGCTCCATTCAGCCACTTATTACTACCTATATGATTCAAGTCAACCAACAAACAGTCTGACCTGGATGTCCCAGAAGCACCTCAAGCTTAGCCAGTCCAAAACAACTCATTATCTTTTCTCCCTGAACACATCTTTTTTTTTTTTTAAAGCAAACTTCTCTATTACTATTGAGTGCAAAACTATCTTTTTAGTCACCCAGGTTTGCAACTTTGGTATCATCACTGATTCCTCACTCTCACTAATTCCACATTTCCAATTAACCGCCAAGTCTTCCAGTTTATCTCAATACAACATCTCCCAGACATGCTCTATTCTCTCTACTCATATGGCTACTGTTTTAGCTTACACCTTCATCACTTTTCACCTGAACACTGCACAGCCTTCTATTTGTTTTCCCTGTTTCAAGTCTCTCTCCACTCCAAGTCATCCACTAAAGGGATTTTCCTGAAGCACAGGTTTGAACACTCAATAGAATCCAGGGGCTTCCTATTACCTCTAAGGTCAAATATAAACTCTGTTTGTTATGTAAAGCTTTTACAACCTGATATCTTCCTACCTTTTTAGTCTTCCTATTCATTATTCTCTTTCGTGCACCCTACAGTTTAGCCAGACTGGCCTAGATGCTGTTTCTACACATAATGATCCACTCCCTATCTACATGCCTTTGCACAGGCTATGCCCCATTTCTGTAATGACCTTCTTCCTTACCTCTACCTCCAAGAATCTCTAGGCTCATTCAAGATTCAGCTTAAGTGCCACTTCTTCTAAGATGCCTTTCCCACTCACCAGTTCCTAGTGTTTCCCCAACCAAGTTTACCCAGCATTTGGTTTGTTTATGTATTGTATACACCTACTTATGTACATATTTTCTCCTTCATTAGAATGAAAGCTTCTTGAGGGAAGGGACTGTTTGCTTTCCTTTTTTTCTTTTCTTTTTTTGATATTTTCAGCACTTGGTACAATGTTTGGCAGGTAGTACGCACTTCATGCTTGTTGACTTGACCTACAAAATGAGGATGCTGGGCTAGATGACCTCTATGGTCCCCTCCTGTCCTAAATCTGTGATCCTTCACGTATTAAACTACTATCTTGTGTCCTGACTGGTCTTCATTTTATGTACTCTCATTGTAACTCCATTAGTCAGATGCTATTTCTAATGTAGGTTCATACACTTTAGAGACTTAATAAATATTTGTTCTTAGCTACATTTTCACTTGAGAGGAAATGAGTGGTGGTTAAGAGTGGAGATCTATAAATGCTAAAGGGAGTGGTTCAAGTGGAAGTGGATGTTTCGAACAAATTTAACGAAACAACAAATTACAGGGGTGAAGAGAAAGTGTGAATTATGTAAAATGTGACTAAGTACAAAATTTAATCCTTCTTAGCCTATCCTAAAATGAACTGTGTACTTGCCTCCTATAGTTATGAAGTTGTGGGCATTAGGAGTGTTCTGATACAGAAATACTTAGGCAATACTTATGACATTCAAACACCTAGGACTAGTGTGACCATAACAATTTTGATTCTTTCTATTCTGTAACTCACCCTGATCTGGAAATAATGATAGGAAAGGTACTAGTGGTTGTGTTTTAGAGGCCTGGAGTCATCAGAACAACTCAGCTAACAAATTTAATCAATGAAGAATTACTGATTGCCTGTTAACTACTCTGGAATACAAAGCACTCAATGGAATACAAAGAAGTATATAACCTAGTCTCTACTCTCAGGGAGCTTGAAATTTAAAGAGAAAACTATCCACTGAACATATGCTAAATAACACTAACTCACTAACAAAAGTCTTTAAGAAAAGGCTGGATTACTATCGGTTATATAGGTTGTAAAGGATTTCTTGTTCAGGTGTGAGTACATGGATGTCCTCTGAGCTCCTCAACCAAACCAGACTTATCTGTGAGGAAAGTATTCTAGGCAGGGGAAACAGCATGATCAAAGGCACAGAAGCAGGAAAAGAATTTTTTTTTTGGGGGGGTGGGGTGGGAAATTTGGCTGAGGATGATTAGGGAATGTGATAAGTGGAATAGG
>NW_020945925.1:0-1249 GCF_900497805.2 Vombatus ursinus
AAATTCAAGGAAGAATTTCCTGATATAATAATTCTCATTTTTCTCCTTGAAATTGCTTTTTAAAATAATCCCCAATGTTCTAATTTTTTTTTTTGAGGTCACTGCTCCCATTCAAACTGGAGGATCATAAGGCGTTCTAAAGAAAATTCATCATAGCCCAAACATGCTGCTCCCATCTCACTTCCAAGGATTTTTACACAAGTACAATTTGCACAGTGAAAGGAATTTAACCCCAACTTCAAATGAGTTTTTAACGGAATTTTGACAGAATTGGAACCAACTGATCACCCAGTCAGTGCTGAGCTTCTCAAACTGCACATCTGTTTTCGAGGGTTTAAGATGTGGTGCTACTGAATCTCAGTGGTGCAGCATGCTCCCACACGTATGTGCTGAACTAAACCCAAATATCATTACATTTAATCATCTCATTAGCTTTAAATAGCTCACAAAAATCGGCAAATGCAGCAACGGACTTTCAGGAAAGCTTTGTTTGGATTTTATTTCTGTGGGTATCTCTTAAGTAACTTTCAACTTTTGGGGCTGAAAAGACAAAACTCAGTTGGTACAACATGCGAGTGGTTACATGCAATTAGGAATAAAAACTATTTTGATTCAGAATCAGTCATACAAAATGTTAAGTTATAAAAAACATCATGGAAAACTTGGACTACTCAGTATCATCCAAATCACTTACTGCATTGCGCAATTCATAAAAAGATAATTGTGTCTCAAAACCAGACAACAGGTTCATAAAATACTTTTCACACCCTTGAGTGATGCTTTTGGGAACAATGGCTTTTTATAAGGGCATTTAGACTGCCATCACTTTTCCAGTGAGTTATGGTGAGCAATATTCTCTTTTTATCTTCTTTCTTTTTTCTCCCGCATGATCTTTTTGCTTTCTTCTCTTCTTCTCTTATTCACTGGATTCCGGGGGTCATAGATTTCAAAAGTGTCTTCATCCTGCATGCTTGCGTCTTTTACCTTTCTGCTTTTATCCTCAAACTGAAGCACATGGGACATCCTACAGAGAGAGGGAGAGAGAGAGATGGTTCAATGATTTTGGCGTGACAGAATTGAAGTCTGAAATTCCACACTACACTATCCTTGGCATAACACACTGCAACTACACTGGCACAGAACACAAAGATGGGTTTATTGTTTGCTGGTGCTTTATACCACATGGCAACCGACTTCTCTGAAAACACTTAAATTTAAAAAATATGTCTGGAGCTTGTTCCGCTGGTTT
>NW_020945926.1:0-1249 GCF_900497805.2 Vombatus ursinus
AAATTCAAGGAAGAATTTCCTGATATAATAATTCTCATTTTTCTCCTTGAAATTGCTTTTTAAAATAATCCCCAATGTTCTAATTTTTTTTTTTGAGGTCACTGCTCCCATTCAAACTGGAGGATCATAAGGCGTTCTAAAGAAAATTCATCATAGCCCAAACATGCTGCTCCCATCTCACTTCCAAGGATTTTTACACAAGTACAATTTGCACAGTGAAAGGAATTTAACCCCAACTTCAAATGAGTTTTTAACGGAATTTTGACAGAATTGGAACCAACTGATCACCCAGTCAGTGCTGAGCTTCTCAAACTGCACATCTGTTTTCGAGGGTTTAAGATGTGGTGCTACTGAATCTCAGTGGTGCAGCATGCTCCCACACGTATGTGCTGAACTAAACCCAAATATCATTACATTTAATCATCTCATTAGCTTTAAATAGCTCACAAAAATCGGCAAATGCAGCAACGGACTTTCAGGAAAGCTTTGTTTGGATTTTATTTCTGTGGGTATCTCTTAAGTAACTTTCAACTTTTGGGGCTGAAAAGACAAAACTCAGTTGGTACAACATGCGAGTGGTTACATGCAATTAGGAATAAAAACTATTTTGATTCAGAATCAGTCATACAAAATGTTAAGTTATAAAAAACATCATGGAAAACTTGGACTACTCAGTATCATCCAAATCACTTACTGCATTGCGCAATTCATAAAAAGATAATTGTGTCTCAAAACCAGACAACAGGTTCATAAAATACTTTTCACACCCTTGAGTGATGCTTTTGGGAACAATGGCTTTTTATAAGGGCATTTAGACTGCCATCACTTTTCCAGTGAGTTATGGTGAGCAATATTCTCTTTTTATCTTCTTTCTTTTTTCTCCCGCATGATCTTTTTGCTTTCTTCTCTTCTTCTCTTATTCACTGGATTCCGGGGGTCATAGATTTCAAAAGTGTCTTCATCCTGCATGCTTGCGTCTTTTACCTTTCTGCTTTTATCCTCAAACTGAAGCACATGGGACATCCTACAGAGAGAGGGAGAGAGAGAGATGGTTCAATGATTTTGGCGTGACAGAATTGAAGTCTGAAATTCCACACTACACTATCCTTGGCATAACACACTGCAACTACACTGGCACAGAACACAAAGATGGGTTTATTGTTTGCTGGTGCTTTATACCACATGGCAACCGACTTCTCTGAAAACACTTAAATTTAAAAAATATGTCTGGAGCTTGTTCCGCTGGTTT
>NW_020945927.1:0-17451 GCF_900497805.2 Vombatus ursinus
CTCTTCATGGCTTTTAGTTGAGGGAAGGGAAGCCAGTTTTTTTTTTTTAATCAGGAGGTAAATCTGGCTGGACAGGAGAGTTGGGACAAAGATGGGGGCAAGGTACTATTACACTGTTGCTATTTGTGGCTTGGACCCAACACATGCCTTCAACCATGACACACACACACATACACACATATATATACACACACTGATATATACACGCTCACACCACACTCACAAGCACTTCTCACTTGTTGTTGATGACGCTTGTGTCCAGACTGCCCGGGCACTCTTTTCCCCAGTGCAGATGAATAGCAGTTCAGAATTGTGTCCATCAGTTCTGACATCTGCTAGGACCTAGAAACCCCCAAATGATGATATTACTTACAGAGGATGAGCTTTAGGAGTCAGCTACATGGGAGGGGTATCTCCTCTTAGAATCTACTTCCATGTACCTAATGCCCAATCAGATCTCAAGGTCCACACTTGGACCTCCTGCCTCGCTTAGATTCATTTTCCAGACTTCTCCATTCAATCTCTCTATGTACTTCAATAACTAAGCCACAATGTCTTCTCTCACTTCATTCTATTTCATTCATTTAAAAATTGCTCCATGTTCCATCATAGACATAACCAGGCTCTACTTTATTTACTCCATAGTTGTATGATTAGGGTGGGGCCCATTGCCATATACTCCCTGCTATTCTACCTTCAAAATCAGCACAGACACAAGGAAGGAGGAGATGTTAATGTGGGCTGACATATGTGAAACTGGCACCTATTTAATCAGACATCATCATGTGGCCTAGATCGGTGGGGTAGCTACCCCTTCTTTCAATACTTTCCCCTATCCTCTTGGGCATAATAAAGACAACTTGGAGTAGAGAGAAGGTACTAGTACTGGTATCCCAAATGTCCCTGCCCCAGAGCCTAGTGATCCCCCTGTCACCACATACTCAGGATCCAGGCAAGAGGAGTGGACCATCATTAAAGGTGAATTGCCTTTCCATCTGTGAAACTGGCACTTACCCGGCTCTTCTTTACCATGTGACCCAGGAGGGTTAAGGGTGGTTTCCGTACAGCAGTTGTCATTGCCTTGTTCTGGTCCCAGCCTCAGACCCTAACAGGGATGGGGACTGTGGGTCTCCTCATTATATGGTTCTTCAGTTCCCTTTGCCTTTGACTTCTTGGTCCTAATATTAGACCCTCAGAAAGAATGTGATAAAGAGGGACATAAGAGACCCTCTGTTAGCTCTTGAAACACACTAACTAGAGGTAGTGGCCTCTATCACCATGACTTTCACGACTGACAAGATCATTGTCCAAATTGGCCTCCCAGCTGTCTCTTCCTCACACAAGGCATTTCATCTTCTATCTTGTGTTGGCACAGGTTGTCTGCTATGTTTGGCATTCATTTTTTCTTCCCTTCTACCTCTTAGAATCTCTAATTTCCTTTGTGATAACAGGACTGGCCAGTGAAGGCATGGTCCTTAGAACATGCTTGGATTAGCCCTCCTTGGTGACTTTTAAAGAGCATATACAATATTCCCTGCCAGCTGCCAACTAACACATGGAAGCCCGTTTTTTGTCATTATGCCTCAGGGTTAATAAGATGTGATGATGAAAAGTCTTCTGGTTGGCTAAGGAGCTAAAAGGAATGATGACTCAGAAGAGGCTGAGCCAGAAATGAGTTGGACTATAAAGGGACTGAGCCAATCATTTCTCTCTTCTTTGACAGCAGCTTCCCAGGGAGGAAAATTGCTGTAAGTGGCTGGGTGGAAGAAAGGGCAGTCTCTTGCCTATCTCCCTACCCGACCTCGCTTTCTCCATGAAGACATGAAGACTTGACCTCTTTTATGTTTATTCTTTCCCAAATTTACATATATCTGGAGACTCACTTGACCAGGATATAACCTTATGAGCTTTGAAAGGTCAAAAGAACCATTAAGGTTTATTTTTATTTTTAATTTATGGAATAAAACAAGCATTTCCATAACATAGTATAATAAAAAGATGACTGCACATGAAACATCAAGTCTTTTATGTACAGCTTGCTATTCCTTTTAAATATACAATAAACTTTTCATGTCAATTTTTTTCTTTTTTTTGTCTCCTTTTTTTCTTCCCTCCTGCCATCCCATCCTAGAGATGGGACTATCAGACACACATATATTTGTATGTATGTATGTGTATATATATATATATATGTATGTATGTATGCACACATGCACACATGCATACACATAAACACATATGTGTAAAATCATTCTACACATACTTCTATTTATCAGTTCTTTCTCTGGATGCAGATAATGTTTTCCTTCACATGTCCTTTGTAATTAATTTGGGTATTTATAAGTCAAAATGACTTATTTGCTCAAAGTGGTTTCTAAAATAATATTGTTGTTACTATATGCAATGCTCTCCTGGTTCTGCTCATTTTGCTCTTCATTATTTCATGCAAATCTTTCCATGTTTTTCTAAGATCATCCAGCTCATCATTTCTTTAGCACAGTATATTCCATCATAATCACATCACAACTTGTTCAGCCATTCCCCAATTGATTAGCATCTCTGCTTTGCCATCACAAAGAGAGCTGCTATAAATATTTTAGAACATATAGGTTCTTTTCCTTTTTCCCTGACTATCTTTGGAAATAGACCTAGTAGTGGTATTGCTGGGTCAAAGAGTATAGGAATTTATTGGTAATGATATAGGCGGGGTCACACAGGTTGCCAGGTTCCAGTAGTCTCTGCTATAGTCTCCAGTGCTGAGTGAAGCCCTAATGGGCAATAGCTGGGTTAAAGGGCATAGGCAGTTATTAAACCCAGCCCAGCAGTAGAATGACTCATCAGTTGAGATACTGTACACCCAGTACTGATTCAACAATGAAAGTAGTTGGGACTCCCAAAAGTGAGAAAGGGACTTTCAAATCCAGGAGTCATATATGTTTGACTACCCATGTACTTTCAGATTGAGCCCTCTTTCCCCTGAAACCTTGTCTATGCAAGGTAAGAATTCATTTCTGGTTTGGGATATATTTTAGTAATTTCTGTCCTTTCTATGCCTTCTCAGTCAATATCCCTTTGTAATTTTTAATAATTACTTTTTTAAATTAAAATTTTTTTATTTATTGGAAGTCCACTTTCTCTCTTCCTGCTCCCCCCCGCCAACACATACATTAACAAAGAAAAACTGAAATCCTGTTGCAAATATATATAAACAAACAAAACAAACAACCACATTGGCCATATCAAAAAAAAAAAGTTTCACTCTGTACCTTAATTCCATCACCTCTCTATCAGCAGGTGGGTAGTCTATTTCATCATGGGTCGTCTGGAATCATGGCTGGTCACTTTGATCAGAATTCTTATGTCTTTCAAAGTTGTTTGTCTTTACAATATTATTGTTCAAGTATATATTGTTCTTCTGGTTCTGCTCACTTCACTCTCTTCATACTTCTTCCCAGGTTTCCAAGAAACTGTGTCTTTTATAATTTCTTATAGAACAATAGCATTCCATCACATTTACATACTGTAACTGGTTCAGTGATTCTCCAGTCGATTAAATATTCCTCTGTAAAGGCTTATTCATATCAACCAGATGACTGATACTATGGTGTCCCATATAGATGGGAACTCATGACTGACAGTGTCAGAAAAACCCATTCGTTCAGGTTACCTCATTATAAAACCCTAAGAGGAGAAGTAGTTGAGTTAGGAAAGAGAATCCAGAAGGTTGCTACTCTTCAACCTCTCCCTGCAAAGTCTTTCTTTTCCAGGCTAAATATCCTTTAATGCTTATAATCTTTATAAAGCATGGGTTCCAGTCCTTCTGGTCAACTGGACATGCTCCAGATTGTCAATGCCTTTCCTAAAATTCAGCACCCACAACTGAACACAATGGGCAAAATCAGTTGGGGGAAATGGGCATGGTGGAGGAACTAGCTCTCTACTGTTAGTCTAAAAGGATTTATTTTTATTTTCATTCTTAAGAATGTCTTAAAAGGAAAAGTCTGGTTGGAGTGATTCTTATATTTTAATAATGTCTCTGTTTAGGAATTGGATCTGGGAAGGAATAAGGCTGGCCATTGCTTGAATTCTTCTAAGAAACTGGAAACCCTGTCAGAGCATCTCTTTAATATGGCCTTGGGAGCCAAGTATGGGAATGGTGAAGGAAATTACAAAGCCTCTTCTGTAGAATGATGACAGAGCTCCATGTATGAAAAGAATCACACCACGGGGAACATGGAGGGTCCACAGGAGCTTTAATTATTACTCACCAGTTGTAAGATATCCCAGTTTTAATCCATCTTGGCAGTCAAGAGGACATTACCAAATGCCTGCTTTGCGCTCTGGCTTGCTCTAAACTCCTGGCTGGAAAAGCAAGCTAAGTGAATATTCACTCTGAAAGGAGGAATGGTTTCCTGTGTTGAGTACTCATCATGGAGGTCTTTCGAGTGAGCAAACTGGAAACTCACATTTTATTCTTCTCTTGACTCCACTCCCGAAAGTCCGAAGTGTCTCAGCCCTGAATTGGAAACAGTTGTCCTGAAGGTTGGACCAAACACATATCAGAAGCCACCAGATTCAATGTCTACTTCTGTCAGGACAATAGGACATTGTGTATGCTTCAAACCTTGAGCCTGGGTCTCCTGGAGAAAAAAGGAGTCAACTATTTGATTTTCAGAGGGGCATTAACTCTTTCTGATAAAAAGTGGTCATTCCATTAGCCAAAAATAATGTACGTCGTGGGGCTTCAAAACAATTCAATTCTTCCTTTCCATTGGCAAGATCAGGCTCATATGAAAGGACTTTCTAAGAGCTTAGGACTGTATAATGATAATAATAACAAGAATAGCATATACGTAGCATTCTAAGATTTGCAAAGCACTTTAAAAATATTATCTCACTTGATCCTTACAACAACTCTGGAAGGTAGAATCTATTATCCCCACTTTACTGATAAGGCAACTGAGGCCAAAGAGGTGAAGTGTCCTACCCAAGATCCCAGAGCTAGTAAGAATCTGAGGACAGATTTGAACTGGGTCTTCTTAATTCCAAGCCCAAGTGTTCTTTCTACTGCACCACTTTAAAAAGAGGTGCTTTCAAACTTACAAGTTAGTCGAAATGGAAAACAAAAGCAAAACTGAAGAAAAGTAAAGAGAACAGATGATCTCCTTAAGGGGCAATGTACAAAGAAAGACAAAGGATCAATTTAATTGTAAGCTTCTTGAGGGCAGGGACTGTCTTTTGCCTCTTTTTGTATCCTCAGCACTTAGCATAGTGCCTGACACATAGCAGTCACTTAATAAATGTTTATTGATTGATGGACTGACCAAGAAATGAGCTTACAGTTGAGGTGGGAGAAAAATGAGGACTCAGTATAGAAGTGTCAGTGGAAGAGGTAGGAAACCCATCATTCAATGCAATCTAACACATATTTATTAAGCTCCTAGTGTGGGCACATTGTATCAGGCCATAGGGGAATAACAAAGATCACATAAGACAGGGTCACTGCTTTCATAGAGCTTATAGTCTAGCTATAGTCATCAATATCATTATCATCAGTATTAGAGAGGTATAAAACAAAATATTATGTAAGGTCAAAGGGAGAAGGTCATCATTAAACTCAGTCAGGGAAGGCTTAATGAAGTAAGTGACATCTGAGTTTGGCTTTAAAGGATGGTGCTGGGATTCAACAGAGGAAAAGGAGGTGGAGAAGGAGAGGATAGGACATTCCAAGCACATAAGACCATAGTAAAACAATAAAAGTAATTTTTGTATTAATAAATTTATTGTTGTTGTTACTTCATTTTAAACTTGTTATTTTATCAGTGTGAAGAATTCCTGGGATGAAAATTCCTTCCCTTGATGCAGCTCAGTAATTTGTTTAGAATTTATAGTCAAAGAGTTGCCCTTAGCACTGAGAGGGTTAATTGACTTGTCTATGATTACACAGCCAATGTGTGTCAAGGTTAAGATTTAGGGTACTGATTTTTAAGATAAATCCTTATTAAATGATATTTTCTAAATAAATAAATATTTGCTAAATTTGCATAGTTATCTTAAATATATTAATACAATATTAATAACACCTATGCTACCATCAAAGTGCTTTACCCAGAGTATTCCTGTGTGATAAGTAGTTCAAGTATTATTATTCTCATTTTACAAATGAGGAAACTGAGACCCAGAGCGATGAAGTGATCTGTGAAAGATCACATAGCTAGTCAGCAAGGGACTTGCAACTTGAACTCAAGTCTCCTGAGTCTAAGTTTGGCATTCTTTTCACCACATCACACTGTTTCTCAAAAATTGGGTCTACCAAATCATAATAAATGAAGGTGAAGTCAATAGAACACGTTTGGTTACTATATTCTAAATTCATTCTTTACTCATTTCTTAAAATAATAATAATTTCATACATATATGAAATTTACAATTGTTATTGATCTAGAAGTGCAGAGGTTAAAATTCTAATCTAGATAAGAGATCAATTCAATGAATCTCTCATTCTGTTTCAACCAGCAAAAAACACAGGTTATTCAAATAAGGTTCAAATATTTTGAAAAAATCAAGTTTCCTCTTCTTCCCTTTCTCTTTTTCTCTGAATACCATCCCTCAGACCAGTATTGGTGGACCTGTGCCATTTCCTGGCATTGTTGTAGCATCTAGAGGCAGCTTAATAGGACAGACTTGCCATTTGTGTTTGCATTAATTGAATTTCAGTGTGACGATATTTTGATACACTGTTAAAACATATAAGGTTGACTTTCAACTCTTATCTTCCCTAGCCAATAAATGTCTAATAACATAGGAGGTAGTTAGGTGGTACAGTGGATAGAGTGCTGGGCCTGAAGTCAGGAAGACTCCTCTTGGGTTCAAATCCAACCTCAGACAATTACTAGCTGTGTGACCCTGGGAAAGTCACTTAACCCTGTTTGCCTCAGTTTCTTATCTGTAAAACGAGCTGGAGAAGGAAATAGTAAACCACTCCAGTATCTTTGCCAAGAAAACTCCAAATGGGGTCACAAAGACTCCGACATGGCTAAAACAACTGAACAACAATAACACAACTAAACTCATTCATTCTTTCCTGACTCTTGGAGAAAAGACATTTTAGGAAAAGTTGACTTAGGGGAATGGATACACAATGCTGAGTGGGATTGGGTATGGGGGGGATGGAATCCCCAGAATTTCTTTTTTGGATGTAGGTGCCTAAGAATTCATACATGTGGAACAGGCAAATTTCTCAGGAATTTTTCATTTATATCCTTTTTGAACAACCAGTTTATTATCTACGTGCTTCAGGAGGCATTGTTTCCCAAATGATATATATAGGAAGGAGCTATCCAGACACCTGGAGAAATCCACCCATTGTTTTGGAGAATTCAGCTCTTTCCATCTGATAAAAGCATGACTCACTAACCCTACAGCACTGGAGAGAATTAGAAATGATCATTAATAACCTTTCCTTATTAGGTAAACATTGTTTTCAAGATGGGCTGAAGCAGCCAAATGGAAATTTATCATAGTCAGGCTGCTTTTCTTTTCATCACTCAACACATTCCTCTTCCCCACCCCCCCCCCCCCCCACCTAGAAGTACAGGTGTGCCTAACGTTGTGCCATCTCGAAAAAGCTGTTGGGTGAATCAGTTCTGTGCAATCCAACCCTATTTTAGATGCATTGGTGGAGCTCTTTGCTTGAAGATGCTCTGAGGTATAAAGGGAAGACCCTTTTGTAAAGAGGATACAGTTCACTTACTGATCAACTTTGAAAATCCCAATTTTAGTCCTCAGAGGCCCTCAGCAGTCACAGATTCAGCTTCTCAATTAGGGGACCAAATTACAACATGTGAGAGAGGGATTAGCTCCTGGTAGGGGTTCCCTTAAAGACACAATCAGGAGAACTGAAAGGACATCTGGATAGGGGATTTGTGGCCTTGGCTACATAGATTTATATGGTCATAAGATCATAGGTTTATAGAGCTGGAGGACCTGAGGTGCTATGGAGTTCAACTCCCTCATTTTACAGATAAGGAAACTCATGAGGACTTTTAATATTTTATCAATCCTCACAAAATACCAGTGAGATTCTACAGGTATTAGTACCCACAGTATACAGATGAAAAAAATAGACTTAGAGAGGCTTGACTAGTTAGTCGGCAGGATTCAAACCCAGGTATTCCTTTTTCCTTATGCCATGTTGCCTGTATAGGAAAACCTAGCTGATTATCACTACAGTAAAATTTGTGATTATTCCAAATAGGTATAAAGTTTAAGAAATATTTTATTCTGTAAACTATCCAGATCTCATGAGCAAAATAGATATAGTTTAATCCAGTGATGTCAAACTCAAATAGGGACCATACATGTGGATCTCTACAGGCCACATATTAACTTAGAAAACCACATATTAAATATATTATCTACGTTTCCTTTTTGTATTTTTACTTATTTTGTTAAATATTACTCCATTATGTTTTCATCCAGTACAGGCTACATTTAGGAATGTTGTGAGCTGCACACATTTGACACCTCTGCTTTAAACTTCCAAGGAAACATCTCACATCAAGGGCTCAATGGATTTCTATAACTCAATTCTGGGGCCCAGCATTTAATTCCTGCATACTATCAGACTTTAAATATATATTATTATGTTACACTTTATAATCATACTGTTGTACAATGTAGGAATGCCATGAATTTTAACTTTCATGAATTCATCTCAATTTATTTATTAGTGCTCATGAAACTTCCTCATAAAATATATTTGTAGTCAACAATTAAGGCTATTTACAGAGGCTGTCTGTACAACAATAGAAAACTAGCTTTAACCTGAAAGAATCCCACAAATGATTAAAAATGAAACTAGATTGGGGCAAGTGATGATTAAAATGGTTAAATAATCCACTGAACTTGGTGGGTTTCTGGCTGCTTCCTTGTGTGCTCTCTCATTGGCTCTCAGCAGAGCTAGAGCTTCTAGGAGTTGGGCTTGAGAGTTAGGTTTCATGTGGAAAACACTAGCTCGCTTTTCTTTCAGGGTCCACACAACAGCAAGACAGTGTTGCCTCCAAGACCACTGACCAGGTTTTGAAAGTACTCTCCAAGGAAACTGATAAGATCTGCAGGATGAACAATAACCTTTTCTCTACTCCCATCCTCTTTTACTTCTCCACAGCTTCTGACATTATTGACCTCTCTTTTGTCGCTCAGTTTCCTTAACATTGTTCTTTCGTGGTTCTCCTCCCCATAGATTTTTTTTTTCCTGAGAAGTCCGTTTCATCATCCATTTCTGGTCCACTGGTGAATGACAGTCCCCCAGTGTTCCATTCTGGGTCTTCTTTTCTTTCTAGTCTCCCTTGGTGACCTCATCAAATCCTATGAGTTCAGATATCATTTCTACACCAATCACTTCTAAATCTGTCTGTCCCAAAATGTCAACTGCCTGGTGGGCATCTCCATTTGGAGGTTCAAAATAGAAGTCATTATTTCCTTTTCAAATCTGCCCTTCCTTTTAAGTTCACTATTTATATTGAGGACACCTTCATCTTCCTAGTTACCCAGATTTCCAACCTCGGAGTCAACCTGGACTCCTATAAACACTCTCCCCTTCCCCTGACCATATCTGTTCAGTTGTTAAGTTGTATTAGTTTTATCTCCGCAGTATCTGTTGCTTCCATGACTCTCCTCACCCTGCCTGCCTTTTTGTTGTTGTTTTTTGCTAGGCAATGGGGTTAAGTGACATGCCCAGGATCACACAGCTAGTAAGTGTCAAGTGTCTGAGGCTGGATTTGAACTCAGATCATCTTGACTCCAGGGCCGGTGGTCTATTCACTGCACCACCTATCTGCCCCCAAACACATGTTCCTATTTCTTTCCTTCTTTTTTGGGGGAAGGAGAGGAGGATGGGGCAGAGATGCAATCAGGGTTAAGTGACTCATAGCTAGTAAGTGGCTGAAGCCAGATTTTAACTCGGGAAGATGAGTCTTCCTGATTCCAAGCTTAGTGCTCTATCCATTTCACCACCCAGATGCCCCCCATGCCCTTTTTTCCACTTACATGGCTATCTCCTTAGTTTGGGACTTCATCACTAGGACTATTATAATGGTTTCCTAATTGGCTTGCTTGCTGCCATTTTCTCCTCTCCCTAAGGTCCTCAAAAACTTCTTCCTGAGCTTTCATTCTGATCATGTTATTTTCTCACTCAAAAACCTCAGCTTTGCTGGTTCTCTATTATCCTTAAGATAAAATACATACAAACTCCTCAATGTGGCATTTAAAATGCTCCACAATCTGACTTTAGTCTACCTTTCCAGCCTTATTTAGTATTATTTGCTACTTACATAGTTTACGTTCTAAGCAGATTGGAATAGTAGTTACTCCCCAACGTGGACATTCCTTACCTTCTGCCTCTGTGCATTTTCTAGGTCATTCTCCCTATCTGAAATCTGCTCCCTCATCATTTCTGCTTCTCAGAATCTTTCTTTTCCTTCAAGGCTCAGTTAGGTGCCATTTCCCCCATGAAATTTCCTCTACTATCTGTTATTAGTTCTCTCTTTTCCTCAAGTTACTTTATATTTGATGATTTGGGTACAAGTTATAGACTGAAATAGAATGCAAACTCCTTCAGGGCAGGGACCTGTTTCTTCCTGTCTTCTGTATCCCTGGTGCCCAAACAGTGTATTGCACACTGCAGATTTTAAATAAATGTTGAGTTGAAAGGAAGTTTCCTTAATCCTCTAAGTCCAGAGTGCTGTTAGACTCCACTTGCCTTTACCACCGTATTTCCTGTGATACCTGGTTGTTGCTTTGCTTGAGCATTGCTCTGACCTGCCCTTTCCTAGTTATTTCCAATGATATTATCTTCACACCTGGGCTATTATCACAGTCCCTCTCTTGCCTAGAGCTTTGCCTTCCAGTACAACCATTATATTATTTTTGACTTGTATCTATGGACCAGATGTTGCATAGCCTCCTTGACTGCAGTACTCATGTGTACCCATCTAAGGAATATACTACTCTACGTATCCCTGTCCCAATGCACTTTCCTTCTCCCACTTCCACCCCAATCAGTATCCTTGACCCCTTTGAGTAGTTTTCCTGGTCTTCTATCCATTTAGGGACAGATCCCTATTGTGTTGTTCATTTTCCAACTTACCTATTGCAAAGTAGATCCTCAGCTCTCTGTAGACTCCCTGGATACCTTCTCAGACCTCTTGTCATAGACATGGATTCCTAGCTCTCATGCCATTTTGGAGCTCAGAGCTCCTGACTGATTCCCTTGGGGTCATATGGTCAACTCAATCTACTTCCACAGGCATTTATTAAGCTACTATACTAATAGGTGCTTGTTGAATGAATGGATAAATTTGTGCCACATACTGTTAGATGCTAGGGTTACAAAGATAAAAATGAACCATTTCTGTTATCAAAGACTACATTCTATCTGTGGGGTGGTGGCCGCTGCACAGTATATACAGAAGTTAAGTATAGTACGGGAAAAAATGAAGAGGAGAGAGCACTCTGGTGTGTGCGTGTGTGTGTGTGTGTGTATGTGTGTGTGTGGTGGGGGGGAACAGAGAAAGCTTCATGTAGGAGGTCGCATCTGAAGTAAGCCTTGGACAAAGACAAGACTCTGAAGGGTGTAGATAGGAAGGGTTGTATTCCAGGCAAGGGCAATAGCTTGTGCAAATGCCCAGAAGTGGAAGATGGAAATGGAATATCGATTAGTCTGAGTTTTTTAAGTTCACTTAAACTTGCTTATTCCCTTGAATTTCGCTTTTTACTTGGGTACAGAGGGTATAGTGAAACCTTTATGAATTCAGGGTACCTAACCTAAAAATAACATCAGTGAAGATGAAAAAAGGGAGAGATGCTGCATGGGAAACGAGAAGTTAGAATAAAAGCCGCAAAGTGGTTGAGGCCTAGGAGGAAGAAAGAACAGTAGGGGTGAGAGGCAAAAAGGGGAAGATGGAAGAAAGAGAAGGAAAAAAAGAAGTGGAAAGTGAGATGCATTTGTACTGAAAAATAGAGCATGAACTGAAGAAAAGAAACACAGTTGTTTGTGCCAAAACGTTAAAAAAAGCAGTCTTACCCAACTGCCCCTTTGGCCTCTGAGGATTCATTTACCATCGGCTGGACTCCTGCCTATCACATGACTCCTTCCCAGGATTTTGTCAGGTGGAGTGGTGCTCCTCTTTATCCGAGGCTTCACCTAAAACCACCAGGCTCATATCCACTCACTGATGCTTTTCCTTATTCAACAGGCCCCAAAGTGGCCCAGTCTTTCTATCCTATCCTATTCTATGTCAAGTTGCAGAAATAATTTTCCTAAGTGTAATTTTGATTATGTCTCTCCTAGAATGGTTTGCAACCTGCCTCTTGCAAGAGAACTGGGTTCTTTAGCATGTGCTTGAAGATCCACTCCACACACCACCCCCTCCCTGCCATTGCCTAGCCCATCTACTTCTCTTCCCAGCTGGATGCTGCTCTAGCCAATCACACCTACTCAAACTATGTCTACACGATGCTGTGGCATCTGGTCAATCCAGTCAAATATTCAGTTAATCATCTAGATGTTTTGTCTACATGAGGCCAAACATCTGGATTGGCTGAATATTTTACTACACTGACTAAATTTAAAAAAAAAAAAGACTGAATCGACCAGATGTTTTGGCATTGTGTAGACACAGCTTTACTATCTTCCGCATATGACTTCATAGTTTGTCCTGATGCACAGCATTCTCCCCACCTGAAGAAGCCTCCCTCCTCCTTTATTTCATACCATGTCCCTCCCCCCTTTTACTTTCTGTTCAGAATTCCCCAATCCTAGACAAACGTTGTTGGTTCTGATCATCTCTTCTGCTTTGGTACTCACTCAACTTTATTCACATAATTATTCACAGCTTTCATTACTATTTTTACACTTTCAATGAGGTCCTTTTTATGTTTCTATGCTTTTTTTCTCACATGCACAGTTACTGTAAGTGCTTAGAGGGTAGAGATTAGATGTTATAATAATACTATTAATGAATTAACACCTGAAGTACTGTGTACCCATTTATTTCACTTGATCCTTGGGAGGCAGGTAGCATACATCCTCACAGCTCGACTTGGGCAGTTTAATGAGGTATGACAGATCTCACTTGTGACCCCCTGAGCTGCTCCTGTTGGGTGGGGTGGGAAGAAGTAAGTATTGGCAGTAAGATTGAACTGAGCTATACAAATGGTTAACTGCCTGGTCCCCCATACATTTTGACTTCCTGATCTTCTGGCCCTGAATATATGCCTGAAAACTTGCTTCTCACAGTTTGGTCCTGGGATCTCAGGGCTCTGTGGATACCCAGGTGCTAACCCACCCTCGATTTCCAGTTCTCATTTGATGTTGACTCTGCCTGCTTGGTGCCAGGCAGGGATTACTTTTTCCTTGCCTAGAGAATTGCCAAGCATTACTGGCCCTTCTCCTGGCAGGGGGTGACATGTAGGAGAGATATTATTATTCCCATCTGGCAGAGTAGGAAATTAAAGCACAGAGATTAAATTGAAGTCCAGAGAAAAGGAAGGGTAGAAAGTATATGGGTTCTAGTCCTGTCTTTCACAGTCACTTGCTATGTGACTCAGAAGTTGCTTAACCTCTCTGGGCCTCAGTTTCCTCACTGTAACCATTCTATGACTTAGTCTTCAAAAGCTGCTGTGGCTGAAATATTTACCACCCTGTACCCAAACTACTGATGAACCTTTTTTAATATAGGTAGGCAGGTCTTCGGAAGACAAGTATATATAGCCATTACCAGGGCCACATGCAATGCCTTTCCAACTTGGTAGGACTTATCAGAGCTTGGGCTCCGTTGTTGTTGTTCACCCTTCATTTCCGAAGACATCATGGGGTAATGTCTTAACTTATATGTGAATTGACTTTAAGTGAGGCAGAGTTGCATGCACAAAGCCATCAGCCTCACTCTCTCTTCCACAGTCACTCAAGGCCAGAGGCAAGACAAAAATCCAGACAACTGATGATGGCTCAGGGATGCAATGGATGACCTTGTTGTCTTTCATGTCTGACTCTAAGTACTCCACAGCACCTGCTTCGGCCACCCTTATGCCGTTGGAACAAATTGTTCTCACCTGATCATTTCACCAGAGAAGTCTTTACACGCTTGGAGTAGACACCCCCTTAACTCACTGATGGGTTTGTGGCCTGTTGGTTACCTCTTACATCCATCTCCTTTCCTCCACTAAACAAAGCTAGCCTCTTAGTTCAGGTATACATCACCTCTTACCTGGACTACTGCAATAGCCTCCTATTTGGCCTACCTACCTTGTCTTTCTCTACTCCAAGCCAACCTCCACACCACTGCCATAATGATTTTTCCCAAAATGCAGGTATTACGATTTCATTCACTTTTTCAATAAATTCCAATGGCTCTCCATTACTTCAAGCAGTGGTTGTGTTTTTTTTTTTTAATTAATCCCTTTGCCTGTCTGGTGAAGCCTTCTAGAATAATATAGGATCACAAAGGAAATCAATTATAGTGACATATAGTTATCAAGACATAAAGTTTATAGGTCTCAGAAGTCTTCTAAGATGAAATATAAACTTCTCTGTTTGGCATCTAAAGTCTTTCACACAGTCTACCACTATCACTTTATTACATATTAGTCCCTCTAAGTATGTTATGGTCTAGTCAACCTGAACTTCTTCCTGTTTCTCATATAAGACATTCCACCTCCATTCTCCATACTTTTGTATTGTCTTTACCATATGCCTGGAATGCACTCCCTTCCCACCCATCCTTTTCAGACTCTCTACCTTCTTTTAGGGTTCTCAGATGGAAAGCTGCCTTCTATGTGAAACCTTTCCTTAAGCCCCCAGCTGCTTGTTCCTTACCCTACAAATGAGCTCTTAACTACTTTGTACCTACATATAGATGTAGATGAGTATGCATATATATGTGTGTGTATGTATATATGTATGTATGTGTATATGAAGGTTGTCTCCTCTGGCTAGCTTGTCAGCTACTTGAAGGCAAGGAGTATCTCACTTTTGTCTCTGTATCCCTGGCAGGCACTCAATAAATGCTTGTTACTTAACAGTACTACACGACACCAGGACATAAATATATAAAATGAAAGATCCCAAATGTTCTTTATCCAACCACTTTCCCAGCAACGGGGTGGAACACTAGTAGACACAGGCATAAAAAAACTATCATTTGTTAGACTATTTATATGTTTATCTTCATTCAGTTCAATCATTTAGTATTAAAATAACCATTTACTTACCATATAACAAGAGTTTTTCAAATAAATATGTTTTATGATTTACATTTTGAGTACTTACAACAAAACAAGCAACCAAAACTGTGAAAAAAAGTATGGTGATTTTTGGTAAAGATTCTCAATCCTAAGATTATCCTAAACATTAGTAAAAGGCCAGAAGATTACGTGGAATGTTTGAAATGACTATTGTTCATCAAACAGTGAAGATGAGCCAATCCATTTTTGCAAAGATCTAGAGGACCATCGTTTGGCTGTCGTCAAGAAGGTGCCTTTCAAAAAGATGTTTCTGTGGATCAGGTAAAATGAGTTAATACCATGATCTAATCTAAAAGGAAAAAAAAAGTTAAAGGAATAATATCGAGCAGATGTGGAAGAGAGAGACCAGACTGCTGTCTGCATTTAATTACCTAGAGAAAAGATTGTCTTCCAGTCTTCTCTCCAGGTAAGAATCTCTCTCTCCTCTCTTCTTTCTTTTCTGGGATATATTCTGTACTTGGTTATTTAAAGGCAGTAACCAAAGGAAATGGAATTTACATTTGTAAGCCCCTTTTCCCTGTGAGGTCTAGTTGTATCTTGCAGCATGGATCTATGATGAATTATAGCAAAAAGTAAAAGCAGAAACAAACAGATGAGCCAAAGAGCTAAGGAAAATGAAATCAACAGAGTATTGGATATGTTGAACTGGCTACAAAAATGCACAGAGGTTGTTGCTGGGGGCTAGGCCAAGTCATTCCTAAAATACGAGAAGACTTAAGAATAATTTCATGTAACAAATATATAGCAAGGTGATTTGTCTCATTAGGTATGTGATGCTGGCAGAAGGTTAAGTTCTCCAAAATCTTTTCACAAGTTGATGGCATACATCTTTAGTGTCAACAAAGGACATTCTATAAGTATTCAAAATAGTTACAAAAATGGAGCTATGAATGGATCTTACAAGTAAACTGGAGGATTCATTAAGAAAAAATTGTGATTACAAGTACATTTATTTAAAAAAAAAAATGAAATGTCAAGAAATGCAAACTAAGCAGATAAACAACATTAGAATATGACAATTCCAAAGACTCTCTGGAAAGTTTTCCAGAATATGATAAAGTACAGAGGACTGAAATCATTATCTAAAGAATCTTTGTGGAACTTCCTTACAATTCACACACAGAAACTGTCATGGACTTAACTTTGTCTCAACACTTTTTTGAAGATCCAACAAGTATTTATTAGAAAGTATTCCTCAAAAATTTGAGTTGTTTCAAGTCTTTGTTTCATGAAAGCAGCTTAAAAAAAGGAATCAAAGAGATGGAGTACGTGCTCCAGAGAGGAAAAGCATCCCTGCTTTCTAGTAAGCAGTAATGGCACCAGCAGATAAGGTCAGGCAGGCATGGGAACAGAATCAAAGAACAGAAACCACAGACTTGCTTTTTTATGAATGACAGTGTTTGAGAATGTGACCCCTCTTAACTTCTCCACACCCTCCACATACAGTTGCTTCGACCCAGATGAGAACAGCAACAAGTTTCTACGGGACCTCACTTCACACCTCCGTTTTCTTTCTCATTATCTCAGAGATTACAAAGCACATTTCGGCAGAATCCTGCATTCATCTAACCTTTGCCACGCAGACCACATTAATATAGTGAGACAGGTTTATGTACCTCACACATCAGACCTTATCAGGAAACTTGGTAGTGGCAGTTGGATAAGGACATCATACCTTACTGATCTTGTTCTAAAAGCAATAGCAGCCAAACCACTTGTCTTTTCACACTTTGGAATGACCTTGGCCCCTGGCAGCGCCATTTTTAGAGGCAGCAGAGTGTGTCACTGTAGGTGCAGTCTGCAGGACACACTGATGGGCTGTGGCATGCCATACATTTTAATTGTCTTCTTAGAAATTCTAGCTAGATCTGTATGGACTCCAAACATCTACTGAGAAGGGGAGAAAGCAAGATGCAGTGCTTAACTTTAACTGCCTAATTGCTTTTAGCAAGCAGAATGATGGCTTAGCTGGCAGAAAAAAAAATCTTAGTAGTCTCTTGAGTTCTCTAGAACACCAAGTATATCATAGACATTCAAGTAATATAATCAGAAGAAGCTTTTCAGTCTGGTTCTACAGAATAAAAGCCTCTGGACCAAAAAGAAAAAGAAGAAAAATAAACCTTAAATAAATATAAAATTAGTTTT